>NW_008751850.1:47825-112228 GCF_000715545.1 Opisthorchis viverrini
AGCAACCTTGTAGTAGTTTTTTCTTCTTTTTTGTGGACTGGAACCGTACGAATTGAGGACCAATCAGTTGTTTGGACTATGTTAGTTTACGACGCAGTGCGGTTTCTACTCCAGCTGACAGACCACTGTGGACACTGCTACGATACTGTGTAGCTGTGTGCATCGATTAAATGCGTTTTTAAGTGGTTAATCTGTTCAGTCACCTCTGGAATACGCTAGAATTTGCTCATTTCATTCTAAGTGGGTAACACAAAGCCTTAGTTGTCACAACACGTTGGTGTACTATTGGATGTGCTTACACCCACAGTTCGTTTGGTCTCGATTTGTTTTTCCCCCCAGATATGCCTTATGGGTCGGTGTACTATAAAGTAAGTTCTCTAATTTGTCCATTCCCGTAGATCACGCGCATATCATGCGCACTCCTTTCACCATATCAACAAACCGTTCTTTGCCAATTTCCCAGATCAGTTTACTGCGGAAGCAGAACACTTCACTTCGAAGGCAAGTGGATATTTTGAAGAGACGTTTAGACTCGGAAATGCGGTAAGTACTTTTTCGTGTTCATCATCATCATCATCATCATCATCATCATCATCATCATCATCATCATCATCATCGTCATCAGCGTCATCAGTATCATGAGCTACGAGAGCCATGTGCTTGCAGAACGGCCGTTCTAGCTGCCACTGATGATTTGGAGAGATGAGTTAGATGGCTACGCATTGGAGGCGGTAGCTGATATAATTGGTGTGTACATACAGGGGTGTCAGTGGGCTTTTAATTGGAGAGGGAAGCTATGCATCGAAGGTGGTGGCTTGAGTGCCACTACGGTCGCACCTGGGTCATGTCTACCAGTGTCTTTAACCTTTTCGCCAATAACCAGCGCAACTGAGTTTGCTGTTGGTGACTTTCATTGTTCGGCTTATTCATTTTCAGTTTTGTGTTGATTGTGTGTTGATTAGTGTACCTCATCGGATTGCATGCCTCTTTAACGGCTTTGATCCTAATCGGTTCTCCTCAAACACATCTACCGTTTGTGCACTGAGCCCCAATTTGATACGTTTTATTGGAATCACCGAATTCCACTTGGTGTGCAACGTTTTTGGAACATTACATATTGCGTGCCATTAAAGAAGCTTCTACATCCACGCGGTCGGTGAAACAACACAAATACATCATGACAAGAAGTCATCTTGTTCTAGTGTTAGATCAACCAATAACCGGAATAATTTTGATCAAAAAACGTTTTACTGCAACCTTTTTTCACCAGTTTGTCTAATTGTCACTCCACTTCTACAAATTTGCTGCTCCAAGACCGATAAAATGTGAAATGCAACGGATAGATTGGTTCCCCAAACAATGATGATTGTTTGTAATGTACTACTTATAAGGTTGCTGAAAATTCGTCGACAGCCCACGACCAGTTTCGCCCTTCTTGGGGCTCATCAGGTAGGCGCAGTCCCCGGGTTTCCGTCAACCTTATGTTCTACTTGAAACCAAATTGAACGAAATTAGCGAATATACACTCATTTGCAAACTAATCTGGTTTTTCGAGAGACTCAACTGGAACCCAGCTGAATCTATCGTTTGTGATGTCTCCAGGCAAATTAACGTGCGAATATCTTAGCGATGGAAACATGAGGCGGCCTCGTACAGCACGTTCAGTTGCCTGAGAACATCACAAACGAGAGATTCAGCTGGGATCCAGGTGAGTCTCTCGAAAAACCAGATTAGTTTGCAAATGAGTGTATATCCGCTAATGGTGATTGTTTTCTCGAAGATTCCCATCTGTAACAAGAACACAGTTGAGTTGACCAACATATTTTCGGCAAGGTCGTACAGTTGCAAATGTCAAGAGAGCAGTAGTTAACCTATTTGAGGGAGCCTGGTGTGCGTGAACAGGAAATCGTGTGAGAGACGACATCTATCAAAGAACAACCAGTTCAGGTCATCAATAGGATGACTTGAGCCTGTCAGCGCGGGCAGTGTGCTGTGGTTGTGTGTTCAGCTCACGGTAGGTGTGAGGGGAGATGAGTCGAACCATGGCAAGTTCAACACACGAACAAAGTGTCTTTGCCGACAAAGGGTCGGTCTCAATGTCCCAGAGCGATCGCTTCAGCCACTGCGATTGTGCGTTGCTATACTGATCTGGGTTGAGTAGTTGGCGCCTCGTATACAATGCGGAAGCTTTGGCTGGGTATCACGTTGTGCGGCATGTCTGCTGGGTTTGCACTACTGAGCTGGATATCGTCCTAGTTCCAAAAGCTAGCCAGGGTGGATTGTGTTCCTTCGTTCTTTGACTGAGTCGCCTAGTCGTACGTCCAATGTATTCCATTGCACAGCAGCAGGAGAATGAGTACACTACGCCCAAAATATGTTAATGTACTCATTCTCTTGCTTCTGCGCATCGAACGCACGACTAGGCAACTGAGCCAAAGAATGACTGTTTTTCGTTGTTTATTCCCTCATCGTTGCACGAAAAAAACATTCTGTTTCCTAATATAGCCGTAACACATTACTAAGAATGTTGCTGACAGCACATGACCGGTTTTGTCCGTCTTGGGTCCTGTCAGGTAGATGGACATAATAAGCGAGAGCTTAAGCTGGTTTTCAGTTTTTCTTCCGTCCGACGAATGTGTCCTGTGAGGCCATTTCTCTACGGAATGTCCCGTTCCTCCACCTGATAAGCAATATTCATCGCCTACTGTAAACATTATAAGTAGTGTACAAATTGTGTCATTTGATCGAGCATGCGGGTCAGCCGTTCATCCTACATCACCTAAATACCCAAATTAGTGAATGGAAAAACCACAGCTTCTCCTAATTTTTGAAATTACCATCCTTGAGCTTCTTTCGTTAAGCCTTTTCTCAGTGCTTTTTCTTCATTACGATATGCTTTACACAGTGCGTATTTTCCTACTTCTAAATGTATGTGAAACCCGTCTTGGCACACCCCACTATTCTAAGATTGGACTGCTGCTTAGTGGATATCACGTCAACAAAAACTTGGTGTGTGTGTTTGGGGGGGGGGCAAATATGACACCAATAACAAATATTAACCTGTGATTTGTAGATTGGTTTCTTTGCAGACTTGTTATCTACATTTCTCAGAGCATTATATCTCGCAACTTTGACGCAGGGCTCTCAAACTTGAGGTATCCAGCGTAGCGATCCATTGCGGGAATTCTCTAGTGTTTGGTTCATTTAGATCTGGGGACCTGGCCTAGCCAGGTGACGCGGAAGATAAGGCGTGCAGCTGGTAGGTTTTGAACCGCATCGGCCTCTTGGCCTTTAGAAGTATTTTGACTGTACTGGGTAATGCGCCAGCGTTTCCCTGCAGCTGTCAGCTGATATGTTTGCAGTTCCTAGGGACGGCTTCTTTCAGTCGTTCGGCCACAACGCTCTTTCAGTGCCTAGCCGCCATGCCACCCAGGGGAAGCATGGGGGCTGAGATACTGCCAGCCTGCCCAAGCCTAGACTGGGGAAGTCAAGAAGCAGAGGTCGAACTCGAACCACGGACTTTCCGGTCAGTAAATTCGCGGTCTGACCACTTGAGCCATCGGTCTGCCATTCATCCGGGAAATCCCGAATGGACGTTCCAAATCGATCAGCTTACTGTCTCTATGCTCCTACAGCAGTGGACAGTGTGAACTTTCTCTCAAACTGCCTTCTTAAATGATGACTCATGTTTATTGAAAGCTCGCCGTCATATCTACTCAGTCGGACAGCGATAAACGTAGAAAGCCAAAGACCCCCATCACTGTGACTTCTGTGATTTCTGCAACAGACGAGTTCGCTCAAGAGACAAGACAGGGTAATAGATTAAGTTCGGGAACTTGGCATTCATATACGCGATAGTCGCCGCCCTCTTCCTCATTTTGCAGAATGGAACCTCAACTGTTCGAGTTGTACAGAAACACCAACAACAATTTCCCACAATCCCAGAACTTTTCTCCCGAGGAGTTTGATTCCCAGTTGCTTGCTCTGAAGCAGAGAAACTATTCTCTCACACAACAGGTTGGTCGGTTTGTTTTCGATCATTTTATTTTCAAATTCGGGGGTGTCAATATTGTCGAAGTTCACAATCTGGTTGTTAATTGTGGCGATGTATCTGTCTGTTTGTCTACCTGTCTATTGACCGAAGTGTGAGTACCAGTGTAACGGTGGATACTACTGATGAGGCATGTAAGTAGTATGTTTTCTCGTAAATCCTCTTCGCGTCTCTTGAAAAGTGAGATCTATTACGGAATTTGTGGAGCCGCTTTGTAGCATTTGCTTGCATTTGAGTAACGGTCAATGAACATTCAAAAAAGTTCTGGAAGACGCATTCAAGGAGAAGATGAATAATCAGCTTTTGTGAACAAGATGCATATGAGAGTTTCGCTTCCCTGTCCAACAGTCTGTAACCGTTCAGCTGGTGTTAGCCTTCTTCCTTTCACCAGAATTACCTCCCCTATCTCGCGTAGCGACTTGTGAAGTGGCCAAACTGTTGGGACAGTGGATCAAAGCGAATCAGGATATGCTCTTGTTTTGAGCTTGCAACAGCTCTTGGTTTCGTTACTTTTTACATTGAAGTCGGCTGTGGCTAAGTATACGATGTGGACATTTGAAAAGTTACGTCCAAGGTCGATGTCAACGGTGCAAGGAGGTGAACAGATCGAGTTATGGCCAACAGATTCACCGTTGATGAAAAACTGATAAACCCTGTGAAATGCACTCATTTGCAGACGAATTGGGTTTTGTGGGAGACTCAGCTGGAAGTCAGGTGAAACTCTCGTTTGTGATAAGCCCCAAGAAGGGCGAAACTGATCGTGGGCTGTCGAAGAATTTTCAGCAACCCTGTGAGTAGTGTATCGCGTCTATATATGTATCGCGATATCTCGAACATCGTAACAACTGAAAAACGTGGAAGCCTGGTGCAGCACATTCAGTTGCCTAAGACATCATGAACGAGAGATCAAGCTTGGTTCCAGGTGAGTCGCGAAACCGGATTTGTTTGCAAATGAGTGTATTTCGCTACTTTAGTGCATTTTTGTCTCAAGTAGAACATAAGTTTGACGGAAACCCAGCTGATCAGTCCTAAGAAGGGCGGAACCAGTGATGAGCTGTGAAAAAAATTCAGCAACCTTATGAGTAGTGTATTACGAACGATAAACACTGTGCTTTTCGCTCCTCATGAATTTCTACGTTAATTTGTGCTCCCAAACTTTAAAGCTATGGGTGCTTATCCAGCTGGGTGATTGGTATTTACATGGGGAACAGTGTCGCTCTGTGTTCTGTTCCTGATCGGTCGACGGCTTACTGGCTTCCCTAAAGGGCCTGCGGGAGCCCTGAGTTTGGTGTGTGTGTGTGTGTGTGGTTTGGAGTCGCCCGTCTTGTCCCCAGCTTTCTTGTATGATCTTATTCGTTCCTCTCTATTGACTTTTGTTCTTCTCAACGTTTTGATATATTCCGCTGGGTTGTTTGACTTTTTATGGATAAATATATGTCAAAACGTCATTTGGATTCCTCGCTTCCACCATTCATGTACTTCGCCACATGTCCAGTCTGCGATCGACCATTGTTTAAGTCTGGTCATTGGTTAAGACGGCTTCTATCAGGTATGTCAGCTTCCTGAAAGCAACCACTGAATGCCCGAAATCTACTGAGACTCTCAGCTGCGCTAGATGTTGACCAAACAGACAACGCCCCCGCAATATGCAGCGCGTCTCAGCCCTGTATCAAACCCAGACAGCGCGAGTCAGCGCTGGTCAAGATCAAACAACGCTCCCCGCAATATGCAGCACGTTGCAGCCAGACCGAGTGCGTCAGCTTTGGATGGAGTTCAGACAGTATCCCTCCAATAAATAGCTTGAGACCGTTGTACATTCGCACTCGCACGCACTCAAGCTCTCGCACTCGTTGTTCGTAATATAGCTGTTGTGTTCCCTTCTGTGGGTCTTGTTTCGGCAACTAGGCACTGGAGCGGGTCAGCAGCAGATACCTCAGGTTGGCGAATCAGCTGATATAGCAGTTTCGATTTGCGATGCTTTTTTTCTCGTTATTGCGCGGTGTCAGCAGACTTATAGACCGTGGCGGGAACTCTGCGTAACTTTGAGAAACACGTTGCAGGTCAAGTTACAACTTCATAAGGGGGTTCCTTCAAAATCCCATCCACAAGCAAAACTTGCAATTGTGAGCATGTCACTAGGGACATCTATCCTGTTCTGGCGCTTGAATAATGCGACAAAGTGTTTGTAACGGAAAATTCATGCATGTTGTTTACCTGTCTTTACGAACTATCAACCTCGCCTTTTTTAAAAATTCAACCCCGTAGCTCAATGCGTATCGTTCATCAAAGCAATCGATCGAAAAACAATGCAGCGAGCTTTCTACCCAGTTGCAAAACGTTGTGAATGCACTACACACCAGTCGCCAAAGGGAACAACGGTCCCAGCGCACAATTCAGGTAATCGTCTCTATATGTCTTACTATACGTCCTGATAAAACATTAGGCAGTCTGATTCAATTCCGTGCGACGGTGTATCTTGAGTTTGCTAGTTTTACCGAAAGAATTGCTCCACAAAGAGACGATTTTTGACGGTCATCTTTTAGACTTGACCCAGTGCATGGTGATCAGTGGTATTCTACACAACAGTCTGCATAAGGTGTACTTGAATCTAACTTGACCCCATGATAGTTCCCCCATTCGTTTGCATACTCCATCCGTGTACTTTTAATCTCCTCTTGTTTCACTCATCTGCACCTGCCATTCACCTTACCACAAAGGCCGTCCCGTTCGACATCGGTTCACTAGCTTGTGTGAGGGTGTAAATGTGCGTGACTGACCTACTTACCCGTGTCCCGTTCGCTGAGCCTATCCTGACTTGTTCTGCAATGAGTTCCACGTGATCGATCGTACCGCCAAGGGGAATCACGAGACTGTCCTCGGAAGTGATGATGAACACAACGGAGCCAACATTCCGCTGACCTTGACACTCTACTGTGTCGGTCAGCGACAGACTTGGGCAATTTTGCTTAACTTTGTGTAAGTAGTACCGCAAACTTTCGAACACAATTCTTCCTTTTGATATCCGAGATCGTCCAACCTACGGGTGATTCTAACCTTCGCATCGGGGAGCTCAACAGCGGGATTACTCATTCTACGTAATTCTTTCGACCGATCCACCTTGCTTATCTTGTCTTTTCAAAGTTTCGCAGGATGAAAGTATTACAGCTTAATAAAAACTATGTGATTTCTTGAGGTCTTGTGAAACGTAGATTCTTTTCAGTGTGTCTTCTTGGTATCACTTCATTTTTAAATCAGCATTTGACAAGTTGTCTTCAAAAATTGGAAAACCTTCTCCAAGAATGTGATCAAGAAATAAGTGAGGTTGAGTCAGTGCAGTCAATGGCCTCACAGCATGACTCCAGCGATACGCAACGTGTCCAGTCTCACGTGAGTCTGCCTTTTATCATTTGACCCAAGGCTGAAAGTGCGAGTGTCCTACCTCATTACCCTTTGTTAGTTTCGCTTGCACGGCGAATTAACGTGGTTCGCTGATCGCTGCTTGCTCACTTATTAGTTGGTGTGGGAGCTGAAAGTAAGACGATTCCTTTCCTAGTGGCTGTTTTTCACCAGTCTTGGTTCTGCTAAACAATTTACTCATCCCTTATTCGGCTGAGCGATAACCAGTTGTTATCCTGTGAGTGGTAACTCAAAGATGATCAGGTTTTCATCCAGTGAAGTACTCAAATCGGCAAGCTCTTTCTAACAAAATCCACTTCTCCTCGATCATATGTGATGTGGCGTGCAAGTTTAATGTCTCAGAGGCCATCTACAGCTACCAACGAAGATCAGTCGATTTATCTCGTTCACAAAGAGTGAGGAAGCAAAACGTTCCGATAGAGTCGTCTTGTGTTCTTGAGTATCAGGAAGGTCAGCATCCTGAAAACAACCACCGAATGCACGAAATCCACCGAGACTCTCTGCTCCGCCAGATGTTGGCCAGACAGACGACACCCCCTTACTATGCAGCGCCTCACAGCCCTGTATCAAACCCAGCGAGACAGCGTTGATCAAGGTCAGACAACGCCCCTGCAATATGCAGCACGTCACAGCCTCATACCAAAGCCAGACGGTGTGCGTCAGCGTTGGACCGCGTTCAGACAGTGTCCCTCCAATAAATAGCTTGAGACAGTTGTACATTCGCACTCGCACGCGCTTGTTCGGAATATAGCGGTTGTGTTCCCTTCTGTGAGTCTTTTTTCTCCGGCATCAGGCACTGGAGCGTGTCAGCAGTCAGACACAAGAGGTTGGCGAATCAGAAGATATAACATCCAGGATCAACCGTCCATCAGGATTTACATTTTACCAGCGTTAGTCCATAACATCGAGTTAGGGACACTAACTGGCGTATCAAAATATTGTTTCTAAAGTTTACTTATTGATGACTTACTCCTAGTACTATTAACCCGGTACTTTTATCTATCTATCTAGCTAAACAAAGGATGATCCGGATTGGTTTTCAATCAACCTCCTGTAATAAAGTCATTTGAAGTGGAGAACGTACCTGACAATTTTACCCAATCAACCACGAAGCTGTAAAACTGCGCAACTCATTGCTGGAAATGCACATCCTTGCAGAATGAAAAACAGATTTGGAGTGTCCTTTCCCGATGCATTAATTGTAGTATTAGAGTCCCGGGCACTCTTAGTGAGTGCATCTCAGGCCATCACCTGAACGGTCACTGTTCCGTAAGATTAGTGCCGCACTGCGAGTCTAAGCTTGTGCTCTGTAGCTTTCGCCCCGAAAAGAACTCAATTGTGATTGCTGCCACGTCAAATGCTACACAATCGATCGCGGAAAGTTTATTTTAATCCGTTGGACAGAAATGACCGGTCATTGTGATGAACCTTTGGCAGACTGCACTACATTGTAACAGCTTAAGATTATCGGTGTGCGGGTGGACGGTCGGAAAAAACGGGTTGCAATCGAACGATCAGTTCTGTTTCTCTCATCTCTCTGTATACCATATCCCGGTCCTACACCTCGGGAGAGGAATTTTCACCTTTCGTTCAATAAACTCTATTAGAAAGTGTGATCAGCTGATCTTCGAGAAATACACTCATTTGCAAATTAATTTGGTTTTCACGGGAGACTCAATTGAATCTCTCGTTTATGATGTCCTCCAGCTGAATGTGCTGCACACAGGCCGCCTCATGATTCAGTTCGCACGATATTCGAGATATCGCAGTATATTTCCATAGAGGCAACTACTCACAAGGTTGTCGAAGAGTTTTCAGCAACCTTGTGAGTAGTTTCCTTTGTGATCAGCTGATGTTTTCGTAAATCAGCCAATTTACTCACGTGATTCCCCACGCGCAGTCTTACTAGTCGATGAAGTTCGGCTGGTCAGAATGAGTAGACCAGTTTTTTGTTATCAGGTAAGCCACACAGTACGTCTGTCCGAAATATCGTCGTCTTTAAATAGCAACCGGTTCGTTCTAGGGATCATTGATAACTTGGAACCGGATGAGAAAAGCTGATTAGTGACAAAAAGCACCAGAATATCCTCTCTTTCCCAGGCAAGTTTGAAGATGTTCAAATTTGCAAATATACACTCATTTGCAAACCAATTTGGCTTTTTGAGAGACTCACCTGGAACCCAGCTGAGCCTCTCATTTGTGATGTATCCAGGCAACTGAATGTGCTGCACCAGGCCGCCTCATGTTTCCGTCGCTACGATATTCGAGATATCGCTGTGGGCTGTCGAGAAGTTTTCAGCAACCTTATGAGTAGTGCATTACAAAAAAATGTTCAAATTTGACTTCCACAGTCCAAATGAGATGTATTTAGCCTACACGTATAGAAAGAATTTCTACAAGCATTCTTCTATCACAACTTTGAAAGAAACTCCTGAAAGACACTCACTTTGCAGTGGCAAGTGTACGACTAGCAAGTGTCTTGTCTTTCACATTTTCAGTACTAGTGAATTCGATGGCCGGTTATGACCTTAAATATAGTCTGTATCGTTTGTATCCGTCTTACGCATTCATAGACGCCACACGTACCATTCTCTTCACGTCGTGCGTGCTCAGTTCCCGATGATAGACACAAAACATAACAGCAAAAACTGCCTAAACGAACCATCCGTGGGAACTCTTCCCCTTTGGGCAATCGCCCGTCAACGAACAATTGTATATCCTTTGTGGATATCTCCGACGAATTTCGTAAAAGATTTCCGCGAAGGGACTTCAGGCTGGGTGCCTGCCTACTAAGTCAGTGGTCCCTTGTAGAGGGGAATGTTGAAAATCGAAAGATGCCCATACTTCTCATTTGCACAAACTGAAGGTGTCGTTGGGTTGGAAACGTGCGAGTTGCCGGTTGAGTGACCAATGTCCCCCCCCCCCACGATTTACTTGGCCAGGTTATTTCGTGAATTGTTGGGCCGCTATGGTAAGCCAACCTTAGGGAACTTGGATTAAGCGTATAGCTGAGCACAGTTGGCTCCGCTCGTTCGTTGCTTACGTTTCCGATCGATGATGACATCAAAATTCTTTGGTGGAGTGTTTGTTCTTCTGATCCATGTCAAGCTGATTCTAGTCTTTGGAAAAAAATAGTTTGATCCGCCCAGCGATACAAAGCAAAATCTTTCTAGACAGTTAAAAGCAAGTGAGTGTGACAGCGGATGGGCCAGTTCAACTATTGGTTTATTCCAGCCAGATGTCATCCATCTGATCGAGATTTCAGATCACCCGGATGAACATTGCTCGATCTGCGATGGAAGCTGGCATTTCGGCTTTCTTTGTAGAAATTAAAGGAATACGGGACCGGTTTGTTTGGTGAACACCACACAAAATTCACCGGCTTCAGTAAGCACAGAAGATTGAGCTCATCCGACATCTGCTGCCAGTCACTGAGTGTTTTTTTACAGAATTTATATCAGAATTGATGAATCGCTTCTGACTGGCAAGTCAGTACTATCGCGTGCACGGGAAAGACCGCTGAAAGCTATGTTTGTGGTGACCTAGTCTTAATGAAGGAGGCGTTAATGAACTTAAAGGTACAATCTGTGCTCCCCGCGCCTTGCTGATGTCCGGTAAAGCAAACGGAACTCATTGCCTTTGGTATAGTTTAGTTTGGATGTAATATATTAGCCTGTGTGCCCATCCCAAACACTCTACCATCCGTTTAACGTGAAAATGTGATTCGACCTATTGCAAAAAACACCCCAAACACAAAAGGGCCAGTTGTAATCAGTAGTGTGTTTTTCTGTGCTCTCATGTTGAGGTGGTTGGTGGCAGGTCGGCACTGGTGTGTTCTTCGATAGTGAAATGATTTTGATCCAATGAGGAACCGCACCAACACCAAGCTCTTATGTGCGTAACGAAGGGGTTTTCACCGTGCATACTTCTGTTTTGAACCTTAGAGAATAATCTACGAAACTTCTCGCTCGCTGGCCACACGCTTGAAAGAACATCTGAAACGACACGGAACCTCGATGAAGGAACTGCATCACAAACTCCTGGAGACTTCTCGGCAGTCTAACCGACGTCGAGGATTAATCGAGGAACTCAGGAAGTCACTTACAGACACCAGGAATGCGCAGAAGCTTCTGGAAACTAAACTGGTGAGTACCCTCAATAATAAGTTGACGTCGCCTCAGAAATCATGGGCAAATATCACGCGTAGTCTCCTGTCTCTCGAATTCGTTGTTCTGTGGGAACGTAGGTGTAACTAACATCGGACTAAGCTCGAAACTCAGCGCTTATACAAACTCTTACTATATCTCCCTGTTGTATCTCTTCACCTTCCCTGACGATACTGGGCTATAGCCAGAAGACAAGAAGGTGGCCCGAAAAACTGTGTATTAATGCAATTACAACGTTCTATTTATATGATTCACTTGTGACCGTATTTGATGGTCAATCTGCTCTCAACCAACCAGTGTACCTCTTGCACGACCACGCCGGTTCTCGGACGGTTGTTCCTCTGTCTCGGTTGACCATAGATGGCCGTCTGTGCGCTTGTATGCCTTGGTCATGGAGTGGGCGTGAACTTCATGTGTCCCTTTTTGACCTTTCTCCGGTACCTGATCAAGTCCCACGTGATTCGGACGTGTGGGCGTAATTGCACGGCACTGTTTCACATGATTGTTCCACTGCTCAGTAGGCTGATGTGCAGCTGTATTTCTCCCTTTACAACTTCATAGTTGCTATATTTAGTTCGTGCCATATAATCCTCGTTACGACCTTCATATAATGAGTCCTCATCTTTATGGCACCGGAAAATGAGAGAAAAATTTCTAACACAACAACATGGTCATTTTTTCTGTAAACTGAGAATTGCCGGCGAATAATTCCCTTCTGAACAGACCTTGTCGAAGTGGTGGACAAAGACTAGGCTCATCTAAGAGATGGCCTCTCGTGACGAGGCGAGCATGTTTTTGTGCATACGTTTAAGACATTCAAAGACGTTGTAATTCTTCCGTCAGAGTTAGATTACTAGCTGTCTGGTCATTTGCCTCACCTGACTCTTATCTCTTGTATCTTCGTGGTTGGTATATTCGAGGGAATTGTTTGGTTTATTCATACTAAATCTCGGTGGATATGCACCAATAGTGAGTGCTTCACAGCTGCGTGTCAACAGGCCGGTGGGTTCCTGGAAGTCTAGATCACCCAAAATCATCCTTGCGTATCGGGTCTCGCCAGGTTGACGTCCCCAAGAAAGGCACACGAGACAAAAAATCCGGTTGCTCACGCAGTTATGGTACTGAGTGGTTCCAATGTTGAAATGACATTCATTGTTGACTTAGGAATGGTTTTGCTTTGCTCCTATCCAATGTACGATGCGTCTTGTTTGTTGTAATGCAAACTTGTTTTTGCTTCATTCGGTCTGGCGAAAGGCACATTTTAGACCCACCCCTTTCGATAGTCTTGTTTGAATCCCGCCAGTTATTGGCTTCGTCTATCCATATGTGATAGTGTATCAAACCAAATGATGTGAATATGTACCCACTGGTTGTTTGAGTTAAACATTCGTCTGCGGTCTCGAGTTGAATTTAGGCAACATCCAAAAACCCCACAATGCCCAGTTGAAAGAGTGGAATGGTGAATTATTATTGGTTGTTGACAAGGTGGCTGTTGATCTGTTCGCCGAGCTTGGCAATTGGCTTGCAAACGTTTCGTCACCATACGAGGAGACATCATCAGTGCGCAGTTGTATCGGTACTTCTCCCTTGCCTACGTGCGTTTATATAGCATTCGGAGGCTATCTGTTATCTTCTGACGTGACTGGCTACTGGAAGTGTAACGAATCTAGTGAATCTATTAGCCCGTTTGTGATCTTTGTTACGTTACGTTGTGTGTTCCTCTGCGTTGATTGGTTATCTCAACGCTCTGTAATTTTAGTAGCTTGTTTTCTCTGGCGTTGATTCGCATTGCGTTGTGGTCTGACGTTCTAGAGTTTGATTGGTTGCTTGTACCGCCCTATTTCCTCCACCGTGGCGGTTGATGTCACTACGTCCGCCGGTTGATTTGGTGCTTTGTTTGGGTGCCTCCTCCAATCCAATTGATGTGTCCTTTTGAATGGTGCTTTCCTGCGTCTCCTATGAGTTCCTTGTCTGGTTACTTTTGCAGCTCTGATCTCTGTGATTCTGACGTTCTCTCGCTCTTAGTGGCTGGTAAATGGGATCAATTTCGATGTGTTTGTTGATGGCTTCTTCGGTGGAGTACTACGCTTCCATAAATTCGCGTTCTCTTTTTGTTCTTGCTTGAGCCAGTATGCGAACGCCGCTTCAGTCGAACTCACGTCCTTCCTGATCTTTGTGTGCGGGGATGAGGGAGAATTGGTCGTGGCTTTTAGTGGCGAGCTTGTGTTCATATATTCCGGTGGAGAGCTTTCTTCCTGTTTGTTCCACATGCCGTTTGTCGCAGTCTTTGCATTGGATCCTGTATATAACGTTGTTCTTCCCCATTGGATCTAATTTCCCTTTTGGTCATTATTTGTTGCTTTTGAGGAAGGATCTGAGCATACTGCCGCTTATCACATGTAAGGGTGAAGAGGCTAGTCTGCCCAGGATCACAGACATCAATGGAACTTCAAAGGGACCATTCAGAAGGCTAATCTTTGTAGATAGTGATAACTATCTAGTGACGTGCATTGTAAATCATAGCGAATACAACACTAATACTATGGCTATCCAGTTCTCTGTGAAGAACTTTTTTCAATTATCGGTTTCGGTGTATCTGTATGGATTCCTTTTGGGGTTCTGGCAAACTCTGCCGCGTCATCGGATTCTTGGTATTTTTAAACTGAACGCACTGGGGTTGGTCTTGGTGATGGTCCATACATGTGCTGAGATAACATCTCACCAGTCTACGAGATTATTGTTAGTCTCTCCCCGTTCTCCGTGTTTGCTGTCACGATAGGATCTCCCATCACACCGCACACAAATAGAAAACAAGCGTTACACAAGGAAACAACCGCCCAGCTCGATGCTCCTGGTCCCTGTACACATTATCTGATGTGATTTCACTGACCTCTTTGGAAAAAAACAACCATTACTGACTAGCCATGAAGGTTACGAGATTGTCTGCCCATTCGTAGGTGTAATTCTTCCGAACAGCTATAAGTTTGTAGTTATTGTCTATCGATAGAATCTCACTGCTTTGAAACGGTAGAAATGGCCTTTTGTTGATGAATGAAAAGGTAATCAGTTCCCATATCCCGGTGTGCTGATAACCGGCGAGGTGGTAAATATGAATCGTTGTGTGGGGCAATCTTGTTCTGTGAATACACGTCCACTGACCCACGTCTGTAGTGCTATTGTGTGTACTCTTGGTCAAAAGCATGGGAATAGCAGTGACCCAAAATCTGTACCAGTCTATTAGATTTTACGCCATTCGACTGGCTGTGTTTCACTGTTTTGGTGTTATCTATTCCCATGTATGGTTGGATGGTTTTAAATATCGCCCCTGAAGAAATGATGACAAAATGTCAATACTCGGCAGTCGATTCTTCTTCCGATGTTATTCAAATGTATAAAATGGACTTCCTGTCTTCTCAAATTATCTTGGTCTTGCAACCTATCACAGACAGAATCATCAGAAGCGGAAGGAAACTGCCAGTTGTCGTTATTTTAAGGTTTGAGGACTTGAAAAGCGATTTCGGTGCGACGTTTCTTGAGTTCTAAACATGGAACTGCTTTTTGGCCTCATGGCACATCTCTGGTGAAAACGACCTGGTATGCTCTAACGATAGTACTTCGAAAATTCTGTTGAACCCCTCGATAAAAGCGAGGAGAGGAAAACCGAACTGACTCACAATATGATGTTTATTTTGATGGAGGTTTGCGGAGAGGGATCCAAATATCTGTAAATATGCAGTGTTCTCATGCCATGTCCACTCTGCACCGCATTTCAACTCCACTGAATTTCGGTAACAATCTTGGGAGTGAATGCAACACAACACCTCCCTGATATTGCGTAAACTGGTCTGTAATGTGAATAGTTTTTCACTGGTGGCGTTGACGTACTATTAGTTGATTCGTCAAGGGTCGAGTTTACAATGCTGCGGTGCGCTCCGTACTACTATACGGATCAGAAACCTGGCCGTTGCGCGCTGAGGACGTCAAAAGGCTTTCAGTGTTTGATCATCGATGTCTTCGGAACATTGCCTGAGTCTGGTGGGAACACCGGATCAGCAGTGCTGAAGTATGTTGAATGGCATTCGGATGAAGTAACTCACCCTCTCGATAGATGAACTGATCACAGTGTATCGGTTGCGCTGGCTTAACCACGTGCTGCGTCAACCGACTTCCTCGAAGGGTTCTATTCGCATAGCCACGAGAAGGATGGGAACGATCCAGTGGTGGTCAAACGATGACTCGGCAGTGAAGTATCAAAGCCATTACTAGCAAACTCGGTTGCACTGCTCATTGCCGTCTTCCTGGATGGGGACCGTGTTCAGAGGACAGCCGTCCCTAATAACCGAACAGCACATCATTTAGACGGATGTCATGTGCAGGACACGAACCAAACGAAGGCATGCTCTGATTAGTCAGAATGCCAGCCGATACGAGTCGAGCATCTTTGACTAGACGCTTCTCGCCTCATCACGGAGATTCTGGCACGACCTTGTGGAACACTCTGTGACTACCCTATGAATACAGTTGTAATGATTCTCCTTTGTCTTCCTAAAGGGCTGTCTAGAGCTACCGTGCCTTTTGACACACCATAGTGGGTGGAGCAGGAAGCCAAGGGACCGATACAGAGTTGCACTGCCATTCCGCAAGACACAACAGACCGTGAGATGGGCCACATCAATGGTTGGTCAAACATCTCCCATTCGCGCCCTCAGTGGCGCTCCTGCATCCAAGCTATTGCCTCCAATGCATAGCTCTCTTCTCAATTCCCCCACTTAACAGTCCCCTGACAGTGCTGTATTCACGCACTAATTTATCAGCTGCCGCCTCCACTGAGGAGCAACCTACCCCACCTCGCTGAATCGTCGGTGAGCGAAACAGTGGCATCTATCTACACTGTACGACAAGTACGCAGTTCTTACAGCTGATGATGATGGTGATGATGATGATGATGATAATGATGATGATGAAGATGATGATGAATCGGTGTTTCGGTTACATAAAGCTCTATGAAATCGTGGTAGCATTTCGCCAACCTGAACTAATTCCCACACAAGTTCACCAGTGGGATCATACACGAAAGTGGATTGGTCGCACCGTAGAAACCCAATATTTCTCGTATGATACGGTGTTCGATATCCGTCGTTCTGATTAGTGGCGTGTCTTTAACGTTCATGTGGACTATTAGTCCCCAAGACCGCTTTACCCTTTCGCATATGGCAATAAAAGTGCTTAGCTGTTCTCTGGTTAACCGGTAGATAGGATACTTTACTCGGTATTCTCACCCTGCAATCCATCTTGAGCCACTCGTGTGCCTAGATAAAAACTTATTCATAAATCTCTGTGTGATTTTGAACTAAAATTTTAAGTTATTACTGGCAACGTAGAATGTCTTCCTTCCAGCCGACAACGTTGGTTAACACGTGTTCTTCGCGTATCCTGCAGGCCTCCACTATAAAGGAATCGAATGAAGCAAAAATGGCAGAAGGGCGTCTCCGCACAGAGGTAGAAAGCCAGCGAATGCAGCTGAAGACCGCTTTGTGTGAAAAACGTGCCCTTACCGAGCAACTGCATGAATGTCGCGAGGCTTATGATGAAATTGCACAGGCCTTAAAAAATCCTAAACATCCGGAACGTGATATCGTTACGATGGAGAAACTCGGGGTAGGTTTTCCAGAAATTTACTCCTGCACAAAATTCAGCGTGTGTTCTCGCAACCTAAGGTGTAGCGGGAACACACGGCAGAACTGAGATCCATGTGGTCTCGGATCGGTTTAACAGTGTACAAATGGCAAGATGGTCGGTGGACGCCGTAACCCGACGCGATTCCATAGATAAAAACGTACTTTTGTAGAAAACGTACGTCCATCACTTTCTCTCAGCAAAACACCAGTCTGGTTTATAACTGTACGTTTGATACGGGTAGCATTTCCATCAGCTGTTGTAGAGTTGACCAGATCTGTGGTAACTCATTCTGTGGTGAGCTCAACAGGAACGCTACAATATCTACCAAGACGCACCTACCCAAACAAGACGTCCTATGTAAGTAGACATCCTGTGGAGAGACCGGTTTCACCCTTTTTGGGGCTCATCAGGTAGGCGCAGTCCCCGGGTTTCCGTCAACCTTATGTTTTACTTGAAACCAAATTGCACGAAAGTATCGAATATACACTCATTTGCAAACTACTTTGGTTTTATTTTCGAGAGACTCACCTGGAACCCGGCTGAATCTCTCGTTTGTGTTGTTCTCAGGCAACTGAATGTGCTACACCAGGCCGCCTCATGTTCCAGTCACTACGATACTCGACATATCGTGATACATGTACAAAAACAGCGAAAGCCGTCGTGGGCGGTCGATGGATTTTCAGCAACCTTATGAGTAGTACATTACAAGGAAACTTTTTGGCACAATAACTCAAGTCAAAGGTATTTGAATTATATGAAAGCTGAGACAAGTGTTAAAATCACTGCTAAAATGAATCACATTAGGAATTTCAGTAAACCGGGAATAATAGGAACACACGGTGAAACGGTTTATAGATGCTTTACAAAGATGGTTCCTCTTCATAGGTAATGTACGATCCTGTGCTAAGGTCGTGATCTTAAAGTAAGGAACTGGTTAATTAGCCTGAACGCACGATCTAGGGGTCCTATCTGACAGGCAACGTGTGGTTTAATTCACCAACGGACGGTCACTTTACCTGAGTTTCATAAGTAGTCGCAATTGGGCAGTGGTAAATATATGGAATCAGATGTGGACAGACAGTATAGATAGGTAAACCGTGGTTCTATAGGAAATTATCGGTAAATCGTAAGGAGAATTAAAGAAAGGCTTAAGGCTAGATTGAACCTTGGGCAGCTGGCAACACAGGATGGCACACGAAGGGCAGTGTGCTATTGGACAAATTAAGCGGGAAAATTGTTGCTCATTTCAAAGTGGGACAAATTTTCAACAACAAGCTCGGAACTAAATGTAAACAAATCGTCCATAGAAAATGGTTGAGGTAGGGTCAACTTTGTATAAAATAGAACGGTTCAGTCTTGGAAATTGAGCAGTCAACGGAAGGGAGATGAATTAGGCTGAGGAATAGGGAAACAAACAATTACGTCACACAGTTAGCAGGTAATCTCATAATAGATTGTGACTGGCATCTATTTTGGGGTTTTGCGGGATAGGTATTTTGTTCATAGTCACACCACTCTCGTTTGAACGGTCGTGTTCCCGTTCTGGAGTAATTATTCCGGTGAGTCCACACCAAAGGGAAGCACTGCACTCGAGTTTTGCTCCCATTAGAACTCATAAGTAGTGCATATCCAATGGCCGCGCCGGGATTTGAACCCCGGACATCTGACATGCGAGGCGAGCGTGTAACCACTACTCCACCAACGCACGTTGGACGCATCTGAGTTATCACGTCTGAACAGGCGAACGTGATCACACTTGAGCGTTGTGATTGGTGTGACCGACACGTCATCGAAACGACGACCCAGTAACTGTCCTGGTTGTGACTTCCCAGTCAAGTAGCGTGGCACACGCATCCCGACACGGCCATTAGATATGCACTCCTGATGAGCTCTAATAGGAGCGAAACTCGAGTCCAGTGCTTCCCTTTGGTGTGGACTCACGGGAATAATTACTCCAGAACAGGAACACGACCGTTCAAACGAGAGTGGTGTGACTATGAAGCAAATAGCCCCTTTCGGGAGGCTATTCAAATAATTCACGAAAATCAAACAACTGCAGCACAGGAGTCGATGTCTGAACCTTTGAGCCGGAGATAACTTCGCTTGCCGCCAGCTATGGTTGAGTGTTCTGCACGAGATTTGTTTGTTCTTTGAATGCCTAAATTTGTCAAATTCATGACGTGCTTCTGATTCGTCTACGTTGAAGCCAATTATCTCCTTTCATCTGGGAAGATATCCGCGAGATCCCAGTAGATTTTCCTAAAGAAATACTACTCATTACTTGGTTGAAAGGTGGTTGCCTGTCTTCGACCGTCTCAGAGGCTTTTGGGCTCACTTCGCACTCCACATGAACTCAAATTATACGATTGTTTTTCGAAATACACTCATTTTTTATACTTGTTTGATTTTAATGAACGATTCTGTGCTGCACTAGGGCCGCCATTGCCTACGAATGATGATACTCGATTCGCTTTCCAACACGCTACTGGTTCACCGAGTCTCCAGTGATCCACTCGATTCGCTTTTCAACACGCTACTGGTTCACCGAGTCTCCAGTTTATATGCGTCAGTTACTCTACCGGTGGCCCCAGTTAGCGCAATCCACTTGATAATTTACTGTCCCTGATCACAGTTTCCGCTCGGCAAGTGGGCGATCGCAGATTCAGTTGCTGTCTCGCTTCCGTTGTTCACTCTGTATGCCACACTTTGCAGAGTCACATGTCCGCCAAAGAGCCTCCCTTTCTGACATTTAGCAAATGCGAGTTTCTCGGAAATTCGGGAGGTAGTTATTGCTGAAAAAAAACTATTCAACCAGTAGGCAACTGCGGTTGCAAGTAGTGGCCTTCAGCGATCATTAAACTATGACAATGACTCAAGCTGTTCGGTGAATACGAAACCGGAATATATGTTACGGAATTGATAATAAACAATAGTTTATATCAGACTGTTTTTTTCGTGGGGTATGCCTTGTTTATGCTGGCCATGGGAGGCGTAATCACATGTCGCATCAGTACATGGTTGATTTTGCCAGTGAACTGACCCGTGCACGCAGACAATTTGCGGTAAAACTCGCAAGTTCACTTCCGACTGTGACAAAATGCCGACTAGACATTCAATTGGAAACTACCATTCGTTTGGTTTCCAGGTAGGAATATGAAACCGTTTACACTAGTGTGATTAAAATAAAGATCTATTATTCGGAACATCAACTCAGGATGTCTGAGTTTATAAAGTTGACCATGTAGATGTTTTGGACATTCCGGAAAAGATGGCTCATAATTTACACCTTCATTTCATTTTACTTCCGGTGGATGTAGCAAGTTGAGCGATAGTAGTGTAATGGTGATACTACTGACGGGGAAGCACGCGAGTAGCACGTGCTGTTCGTAGAATTTCGCTTTGCGCCCATTGAAAAAAGGAGATCTGTTGCGGAATTCGTGGAGCCACTTTGTAATATTTGCTTGGATTTGACCGACGAATGAGTGGAGTCAATGAATCTCCAGGAAGGTTCAAGAAGACTCGTTCGGGAGAAGATCGGTGTCCAGTTTTTGTAACTAAGATGCAGATTAGAGTTTTGCTTCCCTGTTCAATGGTCTGTAACCGGTCAGTTGGTGTTTCCGAATAAATAAATCCGCGGAGAAGCCCTTCTTTCAGTAGTAGTGAGGGGGAAGCGATTTTTCCAATTCCCAGCAAGACAACTGTTTGAGTGAAAGGGGCGGGTTAGAATACACTTCTTGCGGTGTTGTTATTTCTCCACAATCTGTCGGTGAGAAGAATCGCGGTGAATGTGCTTAACAAACAAATCGTTTTGTTTCTCTTCGTAGCAAAATCAACTCAAGCGTTTGGTCCTGTCACTGACAACAGATCTGTCAAAACTCGCTTGCTACGCTTTACGGGAGATACGAACACATATTGGCCATCACTCGGGAACGAATGGACCGCCGACATCACCTCTGTCAGGTAATCTGATCTAAGCCCTACTGGAATAACCGTAGTCTTGTGACTTCCAAGTACATGGTATGGACACGTCCTTTATCCTACTAACTTCCCCACAACGACTCCCTCTACAACACAACCGTACCGCTGTGTACGAAACCTACTAGGTTTGGATTGTTTGATCATCCATCGTATGATCAGCTCTGGAATAGGACCTAGTTCTCTCGGAATTTCCAAGGTATCAGTAGGAAAGGAGTACTCTGTACAGCCGAGTTTCACATGGTTATCATGTGGCATTTTCACATCAATCTTCAGACGCATCCAGCCTCCCAAGTGCACGAAGTTTGGCCCAAGCAAAATCCAGAGCCGCGGAAATCCTGGGTCTTTCACTGGATGAATTGGATCAGCTTACCTCAGCAATACCGGTTTTGGAAAATACTTCCGATGGTAACCATATCTGTTCCGAAGCAGATGTTGCGCATTCAATCGAAGTGGCTTCTTCGTGGCCAAGTCTGTGTGCTAATCTATTAAATCAAGTGAGTTCCTG
Organism: Opisthorchis viverrini; assembly: GCF_000715545.1. Lineage (NCBI taxonomy): Eukaryota > Metazoa > Platyhelminthes > Trematoda > Opisthorchiida > Opisthorchiidae > Opisthorchis > Opisthorchis viverrini. Next base: position 69,622 of record NW_008751850.1, read on the forward strand.
TCTCACGCTAGCTGTTCACGCTGCCAGTTATTCGCGGGGGTTGGTGCTTATACTATGCTTACTACTTGAGAGAAAGTAACTATAGTATTTTTGAATGTTCTCTATTTAATCTTGGGTATTCAGTTATCCCCGATATCTGATTTGCCATATTGTTCACTCTACAGTGCTTGCACTCACGAAAAAATAATTGTTGTGGAAATTTCTTTGGGCTTCATAGATGTACAATCTCACATATGAATAATCCTTATACACTACTCACAAGGTTGCTGAAAACTGTTCGACAGCCCACGACTGGTTTTGTCCTTCTTGGGACTCATCAGGTGGGTGCAGTCTTCGAGTTTCCGTCAACCTTTTGTTTTACTTGAACCCGAATTGCCCGAAATGGGCGAAACAGACTCCTTTGCAAACAAATTTGGAAACATCCTAAACGAGAGAAGCAGCTGTGTTCCAGGTGAGTCTCTCGAAAAATCAAATTTATTTGCAATTGAGTTTATTTCTCGTATAAGTAATCCTTGTTCGTTTGATCAGCAGATTTTAGGGTCTCTTTTTCCTACAGTTCAAAAGAGGGTTGATAAATCGNGAACGCCATTGACATCGGTTGGCAGCCATATCTTGTAGTGTCTCCAACCAGGCACAGTGAGGATCACGCGGTCCCCATCCTGGAAGGCGAGTAGCACCGACAGCACCGAAGCGTTTCGTGATCTTCCTCCTACTCCTCTGCCAAGCGAACTTGAAGAACATGATTTCGAATGTTGTGTGCACACACAAAAGCGCCAAACTTTGATTCAACTTCAGTTTTCTCCGTAACCCATTTAGAGCATTCGCTAGTTCCAAATAGATTCCTGAGAGTTTTAGATGTCTAAACATCAGTATCACAACGAAGCCTTACATTCTGGCCCACCCAGTTCAAACACTGGAGCTCTATTCTGCATCTGGCACCAACTTACGTATTCCGGGGTTCGCTGTGCGGCGGTTTAGGGCCGCCACCCACTACTGCCAACACAAGAATGGCTTCTACAGGAGAAAGCGCTTAGGCTGTGAAACACACATTTCAATACCGTAACACGGAAATCTCATCAGAATTAATTTTCACTCAGGTGTATAGTCGCCGTTGCCCCATATACCGTGTTCCGATTGATTGCCGTGCTTGTTCCTGAATCCTACGGCCTACCGAAAAATCAGTTTGTAGAGTTTTTCTTCTACTGTAATGTACAGCTGTATTACGAGGACAGATCGTGAAGGAACCAGAGGGTCAACCCGTGAAAAGATGTCTTCACTACCGAATTTCGCTCTGGCCGCACTGCCGGCCGGAAAACTGCCTCTGCACATTCGTCGGTTGAACCAACTCACCGACAACCACAATAGGTTAAGCTCTCCCTCATTCTGGGGATCTGTACCGTCTTGCGTACTCTGACTCCCATATTTACTGTGAACTGTCGAATTTTTCAATTGATTTGGACTGGCCTGACCAGGGTGCTCGACATAGGCATTGCTTTCGAAAGCCATATGTGGGTTACTATACGAGGACTGGTGGTGCGATACTACTAAAATCAAAGTAAACGACATTCTTTTGTTTCATTGTGGAAAATATCATCTGTTGAACTTTGCAAATCCATCCAATGGATTTCCTTGTTCATTTCCCTCGAAGCGTTCTCATCTGTTTTACACCGAAGGGATTAGCTATATTTACATGCCGACCGTAATACAGCGTATGTGTTTGTTCGATTATCCGTGAACAGCACTCGTTTTTCCCGTTTTTTTTTCCAGAGCCAAATTCCAGTGGACCACCTTCAACACGTTTACCAGGATATAATGAACGCATTCGATTCGGTGGTTCGTTTCATTTTACAATCGAAATCCCAAGTCCCCTGCAGAAATTCCATGCATTTCTGTGCAATTCATTCCACTCCTCCCGGTGAATGATAAAATATACTCCTTTGACTATCAAAAAGTTCGCTTTTCAAGAAGAATATGATGAGGGTCTGCCGAAGGTCGACTTAAGCTACGGACCGACCAAAACGGTCTGGCTATCTGCATCCCCCGCTGGACTAGGATTCTGGGAATAAAACATTATATTGAGCGTCCCACCTTTGCCAAACATACTAGCCGGCCACAGTAGTTTCCGACCGAATTACCATCTGGCCCAGTTAAAACAGATACGTAATGACGTCTGGCTACAGTCATAACAACAAGTCTAAGTAAGAAGAAACATACACACGATATTTGTCTCTCATAAACTTATTTTATTCCAAAGACTTAGTCCGTTTGTGCTCGAAAGAGCTTGCCTTTGACACACCTAAATAGAACAAAGCTTAGCCCACTGTTTGTACTTTGTGTGTATGAGAGTTGGTGAACCACAAACAGTTCGCGTGATTGAATTCTCTGACGTCCCTCTCTAGTCTTTCTCATATATTTTAGTCTACAAAGAAGTACAACTCCAAAGGAATTTGCATCAACACAAAAGACCAGATGGCGCCGTACTCAGCCTCCATTAGAAGAGTCTCATTATTCTCCCAACAAATTGAATATCCTGAATGAAGACAATTTATTAAACTGGCAATGTTTTGGAATATATGTTGCTCGGGTGCGCTACTTGGTCTGTTCGCCGAGCTTAACAGTTAGATCGCAAATGTTTCAATACCAATCGAGCACTGACATCATCAATGAGGCGTCGAGTGGGTGGCCAGACTGCCCTACGCATGCCAAATACTAGGATAAAGGTAGTTTTACTCCTAAGCGTCTGTCATCTCTCACAGCAAGTGGTCAAATCAATTTGGTTTTCACAAGAGACTCAACTGAATCTCTCGTTTATGATATTCTACAACTGAATGTGCTGCACACAGGCTGCCTCATGATTCAGTTGGCACGATATTCGAGACATCGCAGTATATTTTCATAAAGGAAACTACTCACAAGATTGCTGAAAACTCTTCGAAAGCCCACGACCGGTTTCGCCCTTCTTGGGGCTCATCCGGTAGGCGCAGTCCCCGAGTTTCCGTCAGACTTATGTTCTACTTGAACCCAAATAGGACTGTTTTCGAGAAATACGCTCATTTGCAAATCAATTTGGTTTTCACGAGAGACTCAATTGAATCTCGCATTTATGATCTTCTACAACTGAATGTGCTGTACACAGGCCGATATCTTGCTAATCTCGTATAGAACTTTGGATTCGAGGACTTTAAAGGACGGTTCCCGAACTGTTTTGATAATTGTACTACCTTTTTGCCATGCTGTCGCACGGAAACCTGAAAGCTTCTTGGAGTTACTTGGAGTTGATCTCTTTGGATACTTTCTCGGCCATTCAACTCATCAGGCGCAATAAGTAGTTTGGTTCCTCCCCACGTAGGGAACGAGCTATGTCAGTTATGACTGTTATTTCCGATAACCCATCGTGTTGGCTGAGTTGTTAGAGCAGGAATCTACTGACCGGAAAGCCTGTGGTTCGAAGCCGACCTTTGCCTCTCGACTCCTTATCAGGAAGGTCAGCATCCTGAAAGCAACCACTGAACGCCCGGGATCTACGGCGACTCTCAGCTCCGCTGGGTGTTGACCAGACAGACAACGCCCCCACAATATGCAGCGCGTCACAGCCTTGCATCACACCCAGACAGCGCGAGTCAGCGTTGATCAAGGACAGACAACGCCCCGCAATATGCAGCACGTCGCTGCCTCGTACTAAAGCCAGACCGCGTGCGTCAGCATTGGACCAAGTTCAGACAGTGTCCTTCCAATAAAAAGCTTGAGGCCGTTGTACTTTTCGCACTCGCACGCACTCGCGCTCTCGCAACCACTTTGTTGGAATATAGCTATTGTATTCCCTTCCGTGAGCCTTTTACTCTCCTACGCTAGGCACTGGAGCGGGTCAACAGCAGATACCACAGGCCGGCGAATCAGCAGATATAACACTCCCCCTGTCTTGTAAGGAATACAAAAAAAGCTCTTGCCCACCTGGTAGAAATGCGCGATGACACCCATAGAAGATGTTTTTCTCATTTTAGCTCATACGGTTAGTTGCCTGTCTAGGTGTCCATTGACTGTAGCTGTTCGTTGTCGTATTGATATATTGATTGCCTTGACAATGCTCTACGTTTCTTTAATGGGTTATATTCATTTACTACGCAGACTCGTTTTAGTTCCTGTAGCCTGGCTTGTGTTTCACACGGTAATCGTCGGTCTCATACCATCCGCCTCGGCTTTGATCTTTTGTCTACACTGGTATTTTGGTAATAGTCCAGCATGATAGAGTGTTGGGCCTGTCGGCGCTTTCATGTGAATGCTTAATAAAAAAAACATCAATACCACCGAGGTACAACCTTCCGGGCACCACAAATTATACCCGCTTGTGGTGAAAATTTTATTTGTCTGCGAATTTCTCAGTTATTTGTCCACTCAAGTTTTCTATTAAATGTCACAACTGCGCGGCTGTTCCCTCTGATTTGGTAATTTGACCAGTATTGTTCGCAACCAATGCCATATCAATGAAAGTTCTGTTTTCATCCAAGTAAAGGGGTTGGGAAACCTGTCTATTTTTGAATTTGAAAAGGAGTAATCCTAAAGATTGATATGTGATATGGGGACATCACTAAGAAGAAACTTCTCATGTTGCGAGAAAAACACACTGAAGTTGAAAAACTGTGGCTCATTTATCTAATGGTAATCGAAATTGTGAATCTGTTGACGTTTCCTACTTGTCAGACACCAGTCGTTCATCATCGTTAGGAGGCGATTGATGGGATTCGAGCGCAGTTTCGGAACTGGTGATGGCTAACAACCTCCATATTAGTCAAACTTTCAGTTTGGTATGAATAGGTTTCACTTGGTAAAAGTGAAACTCTTCCGGAATTACGTCATCATTGTCGTACTCTGTTGTATCGTGGGTGGCCGTCTATGGGTTACACCTCCACTGAGCCTGCCAGACTACGCGATAGGGAGAAGACAGAGAACTCGGGACACGGCTGTATTTCCAGGACAAAACATACAGAGCGCCTGCGTAAATATATAGGATGACTAAATGGCCAAATACGGTCGTTCACTTGTTCGCTCCGTACAGCCAATGGTGGTGTTCCGGTCGTGAACACTCTCAGGCCCACTACGCTGGTCGTATGTTGCTAAGCCGTGTTTGGTGAGAGCCTCAAACTCACCTACTTTCCGAACGTGTCGTACCGATGGTGACCTTGGGGATGCGTCACTCTCTGCACATGTACTTTTTCCATGTCTGGGCGCGTCCTGACATACACATTCATACTCTTCAATTGTTCCCTAGTATCACCAGAAAGATCTGCGTCAGTAATTTGTAATCAAAGACAACTTGGGATTGAGAAAATAGAATTCCCGAAATTGTGCCAGTGTACGAACGTTTTTATATCACATTCAGTAAAACTGAGTTGGGGAGGGGAATTTCTGGCTCTGCAGGGTTTCTCCGATCTTTGGAAGCAAGCTCAAAATTGAAATAACTTACCCCGAACACCTATTTGCTTGAGAGATCTAACTAACATGTAGATTTTTGAGCATCACCAAAAATACGAACACTTCTCGTATGTTTCACTTTTCGCTATATGCGCGTTTGAATAGTGCATTGAACGTTCGTTATCAACTGTATGCTTGATTGTGCCTTCTGGGCCCATACATGCAATCGTAAGGGAAAAATTCTCTGCCCATTCCGTGATTCAGTTTGAGCAAACAACAGCTTTTACACTCAAATTTTCGTCATCAATCATCACCAAAGACAGCAGTATCAGTGTTGACACTGATGCTTCACAGCCGTAAACTACACCCTGATGTATGCAATGGTAAGGCGACTAAGTTGATGGCACCATGTGACAGCTGATGTGGCATGAGAGTAATGTTAGCCGTAACTGTCATGGTTGTACGAGGGCTGGGATACTGCTAGGGTGTCCACACCTGGACAAGAGGACGGTCAGGGTCCTCCACCAAATCCTCGAGGTTGTACGAGGGCTGGGATACTGCTAGGGTGTCCACACCTGGACAAGAGGACGGTCAGGGTCCTCAACCAAATCCTTCGTCTCAAAAGCCTACCCGCAAGGCAGCGGTCTTAGGCCGGTCTTGGCCGAAACACGTCGCCACATATGTTCCAACCCCCAGTCTGGAGATCCAGGAGACTGTGTTCGCCAGACCTCCGCCCATTCACCCACCTGGTGTGAGAGACTCTGTGAGCATCGTGCGGACACTCCCCAGTATAGCTCAGTGGGTTGCCGAGGCACACGAACCGCCACCCACACCACTGTCACCTCCAGTTTCTTCAGGACAGCTCACATCACCAAGCCAAAGTTGGACTTACCTTTAGTTATGAGACATCGGTTTCTGTTGCATGTGGGCCACCGATGATACCCAAGACCGTACTTCGTCGGAAGCCTAATGGTCACGGTCGAGTTAGAACTTAGTAAGAAAAATCGCTTGCACGAGCATTTGAGTTTTTGTTTTGCAACTTTACTGTGGATTGGGGCCAAACCCCAATTAGCTGACAAAATTAAATAGATTGGCAAACCTGTGCTCACCCGCGCTCTTCTAAATGAAGGAATAGTTTGGTAATTGATTTGCAAATTATTTACAGTGTTTTTTCTGTAAATTAGTCTAATTCCTAATATTAGGAGTGGAGCTTCGGCTTTAGCTGAAACCTGTTAGTTCCTTTCACGGGTTTGAATTTTTCAAACTCTTTATTTTGTACACACGAAAACAACCAGTGAGTGACTTGCTGAGGCATGCACGACAGTCTGTCGTTACCAGTTCCTTACCCACGTAAAAAGTTACTTTGATAGTATGAGAAAATTTTTAAATTTATAAAGGAAATTTTGTCCTTCAAATAAAGTCAATCATCTGTGCTGAGATTCTGAGGAGCAATGTGCGGTTGCTTCATCCTTATTGGCAAATCATTATAAATGTGTATCATCAAGGATTCTCAAAGATGCAGCACCGTTGCTACTAGTTTGGACAGCGCCACTTCGTGGCAGGTTCAGCATTGAAATTTGTTCGATTCGCCCCTCGTGAGACGACCTGGAGAGTCTGACCATCCATATCGGCGCCGTGCCCAGAGTGGACGCCCGATCAACATGCAAGAGTCACCAGCAGCAGCAGAACGCCCGACCCCGCGAACTCGGACCGCTCGTGTTCGATTTGTTGAGTATTCAGGCGACTAGCCGAAAGTACCCTAGTTCGAGAATCCTTGGAGTTTGGTGAGACGCGCAGTGTTGATAGTTCTCAGAGAGGATGAAACGGCTGTCTAGTGCCTCCCGGCCTTTCGGCGTAGGTTGGGTCAAAATATAGGACGAAGTTTCTACCAAAGAACTTGGGTTATAGGTCGTACGTCTTGTGAATACTGTGGATGGCCTCTTCTATTAACATCGCCACTTATTGTCGCTGGTAATGACTAGTTAAATTTGGCTAACCATATTTTCGAATGGTCCTGACTTATCATTTTTGGATCAAAAGTCGTGAAATCCAGGCAATTTGTGGCGATACTCGCCGCACACGTGGACGGTGACCACGTGTGAGTACATTGTGCAAACAGCATGGCTGATCCGCCTATGAAATCGGTATTGAAAGACCTGTCTCAATTATCGTCAGCAAAAGTACACAAAAGTCATTTTACCTCGAAAAGTTTCATTAATTTACTAAAAGAAACAACACATCAATTCCTGAACACGAGGACCAAGAATACCGGATCACGGTGTGGAGCGATAGCGAAAATACGCTTTGTGATTCAGTTAGACTCTTCATACCATGTGGGCAGAGGTGCTGAGTTATTTTCCATCCCTCATGAGTCTGAGGTGAATTGATGTGTTGGAAATTCTTGGTAGATTTTTGGAAATTTTCATTTATATTCATTTTTGTTTGACGTATCACGCGAAAGGATGAAAAAATCGTTCAGCTGTAACACCCTTTCACTGCCTAGCTGCCATGCCACCAGAAGAAAGCACGAGGGGTAGGATATTGCCGGCTTGCCCAAGCCTGGACAGGGGAAGTCGAAGGGCAGAGGTTGGGTTCGAACCATGGACCTTCTGGTTGGTAAATTCGCGCCCTAACCACTTGAGCGAGATGGGACACCGCGGAATATTGTTCTCTAACAAAACGTCGCCACGTCGCATATCACCGAATTTCTCATGACACAAGGCAGATTCTTTAGAAGTAACTTTCCACTTGTTTCTGCACTTGATTGTTAATTTGCTGGCCAGTAGTTTCTTAAGTGTTGTTCACTCGATTTAATCTCACAGAGATACACGCCAATCGCACCAGAGAATCACCGATTTTTGCAACGTACAAACCTTGATAGTCACGCTCCAACATATTTGTAGACAGTATTACGTTTCTATCCCATTATCCGAGTAGTTCAGTTGAACAAATCTAATTAGCATATCTGAAAATTTCGGGGAAATTTTGGGAGAAAGACTGCTGTGTATCATATTTTGCCACTGATGGCATAATTTTGGCAAACAATCCCCTAGGGGGATACACTATTTAGCCTTTCTGAATGTAACACTTTCATTTGTCTCTTTTTGCTCGTGTGGCCGATACGATTTAAAAATACATTTTCGAGTTGTTGAAAAACTTAGATAAATAAAGATGTCCTCGTTCAAAGTGGCTAAGTTTGTCTGTCCATCATTCTATCTTGTAATTCCACATATAAATTTAGGCACTGACGTTTACGCTAACTTTACGTTGTATAATGTGATGGTAACTGAGATGATCTGAGATTACACACCGATAAATATGGCAGTACACACCGGTTTTCGCAAGCTGGACAACTCCCCTACGGAAGAGGAGGTAGGTTTTAGGCGACCCGCGATGTTGCAGACTCACATGAAGATTAACTTGGTGTTCATTGGAAACAGAATTGAAATTCAGCTGATTCTCACGTTTCTGACATCATTGGACCACGTGAGTTGCACCGCCTACAAATCCCAGATATCCTAGTATCAAAATCGATTTGTCACTATTCATGGTGTTGATGAAAACTCTTCGACAACCCACTCATCTTTTCTTCCTTCTTCCTGCCCTATAAGTGGGCTCCGTTGTTCAGTGTCTATTAATCTTAGTCCTTATTTGAGCTCAGTATTATATTCAGAGGACATTGTGCACCTGTTTGTTAACGTGCGACTCAAGTAAATCTCTTGTTTAAAAACTCATGGTTATCTTCGACGAGGGTTGCAGAGTTTTCACCAACCTTGTAGTTAGCATTGTGTCAAAGAATACTTCAAGTTCCGGAACATCGGCCCAACTAGAACTGAAGATGACATTTGTGCAACAAACTCGGAGGGTTTTGCAAACTCATGGACAACCTGGCTCAATGGCAGTTTAGCCCACAAGTTGGAACTAAGATTGATGTAAGATCGGGAAATGCGCTTGCGTCACGAGCCCCGAGGTGGACAAGATAGGCGCTGGGGAGTCGGTGTGTTTCCATCATCTCCATAAGTAGCAGTGTGTCATGTGTTGTTCAATTCTGACGGCTACTTGGCCCTAACATTAGCAGAGGACCTGATAATTACCCAGGCTCAGGCCTCAATTTTAACCAGCTAACAGGGATCTCATTCCAAAAGCCTTATCCAAGGAGGGCACTTTATTCTCTTCTATGCGCCGTCAACGTGCTTATGGCCAAAGAGGAGCAGGTAGGAGTGGCCAGTACTCGAATTGGTCAAGACCGTACTCCAAAAGTACATCCTATGGGACGGGGAGATAAGAGTGATTTCGGTTTCTCCACAGGGTTTGTGAAGCGATTAGTTTATGTGCACTTTAATACTGATGATCGCTCAGTATTCGCACAACGAAATTGAATTTTCAAAAGCTATGACGTGTCTCTGGTGGACTAAAGCAATTGGGAGATTCAGTTCAGAGTACAGGTGCAGACGTTTGAGCCCCGTTTGGGCATCCCGGGGTCTCAGCGTTGCCGAAAAATTACTCCACCAGACTTTTCCGCCAGAGGTATGATTGCTTCAGTGGACAATGAAATTTGGTGAGCTGCGAGAATATGAAAGTAGATTAGAATGGTTTTTATTCTGAGCAACAAAATGCAATATTTTGGAGCAAAAAGGTTTACTCCATCCGTGAAGGTTTTGCAGCTGAGAGCATTGTGCGGCTAATGGGCCATATACTGATTCAGTGACAAAATCCCAAAGCCTGTCACCGTCTGTTCTTCCCTCTTCGTTTAGAATTTCCTTTGTCGAAGGTTTCTTTCGGGAGATGTGTTTTGAGTCTTATTTTTTCAACAAAGAACAAAAACCTCTTTCTTGTTGCCCCAGTGCAGGGGTGGGGGCAGAAGCCGCTCCCCTCCTTATCTATTTAACAACACGCCATTGAGAGAAACAATTTTAAATCAAGCTTAATTGTTAGAATGGTTGAGTCACAATCCGCATATCTGGACTGACAAAACCACTCCGTATTGAAAAAAAACTTTTTACAAAAGACTATTGAGCAATTCATAGCCTCGTTTCACATGATGGGGAAAATATCATGCTGATTTGTCATAAAATTACGATAAAAAACGGTGATTGTCGTATTTTATGACTTCCAGAGATGAAGTTCTGAGTGATATCGGAGAACCGGTCGGGGTTTTGTCTTTGCATTGGTGATAAAATGTCATAAAATAAAAGGCGGTTTCGATTGATATGAAAAACGATATCACGCTGAGCTGGAATGAATGCTCAAATAGAGCAATAAACCCGCTATTATAGCTATTATTTATTCAGGACAACGTTACATTTTGATTGAAAAATATTATCTAGTTTTTCGAATATCAAGTGGACTTCTTTGGACGTCCCGAAGAAATCAGCTATAGGAAACGACCAGGAGCTTTTTTAACATATGCTCTGGGTCTGGGTGGGTTTCTTGAAACGTTTCCGTAAAGCTTTGAAATGTCTTCAAAATAACAGAAGACAAAAGATATACTCCCCAGGAGAAGCTTCGCAAACAGGATTTGAGAAGATAGCAAACGAGGCGCTCAGGCTAAATCGCCACGCTGCGAATTCCACTAAAAAAACTCCAAATACATGATGAGCGCTAGTCAACAATCTTTAGAAATCCTTCAACAGAAATAACGCTTACTCCTCCACCTACATCTGGGATCTACGGCCTACGGAGACATAATCCCAAAAAGGCTACGTTAGAGGACACGGGTCAGTATGCATTCCAGACATGCTGAGGCGATTCCTTCCAGAACATTTCGGCCTTCAATTTGATTTCAGTTTTGATTAGGGCCATTGGGTACTGTGGTTTTTTTCGTTAGTTTTTCTGCACGTCCAACGAAATGCTGTGTGAATTGTCCTGCTTCACAGGATGCATTCAGTATTGTAATAATGAATTGTGAATTTTCAATGTCAATTTAGTTTATTCGTTACCTTCATGACACATCCTGTGAATGAAAAAATGGATAGCTGAAGGAAAGCAGGTGCCGGGTTAAATTGGTCAGGGCCGATCAAATTTCGTCCCATTACTCGTTTGGTGATTATTCTTTCAAAGATGTTACCACTCTCTGACTGTTAACGGTCACCAAAGGTCGCATGTATTGACCTGTATTGTAGTGCTGTGTGGCTTTTGGCGTCGTTGGCCCAAGTTTGACAGGATACGGGAATTCATGAGCTTCATAACTCAAAAATTATCCTTGATGTAACGAATCAACATAGCTTACAGTTGAAAGCAACTACGATATATCGCTACATATCATGTAGGGACCTAACTCACATTGTAAAGATAAGCCATGCTTAGATTTGGGAGCTCCAATCAGCTACAGTTTTACATAATTATTACAATTCGTCGGGCTGTTCTATCCATCTGCCTCACTTATACGCAGTCACGTTCTTCCACACACGATCAGTGCGAAGATTCGAATGCATGCGGTGCCCGATAGTACGATTGCAATAATATCTAGCAACATTAATCACCCGCTTTATTCCACACTTGGCTGTGAACTAGATTAACGTTTCCAACTAGACTTGTTTCATCCTATCCGTCTGCGCGACACCCCTCAATCGCGTCTGAAATTTTTTCTACCAGAACTCTAGTTACTGGACGCATGCGCATTTCCGGTTCAGGTGCGGTAAGGTTGTTCTGATGTTCCTTAAAATCACTTGAACGAAATGCGGTGTTACTGTTAGTTGACAAATTTGCTCCTCGAGCCTAAACTCATTATTTTCCAGGAATAATAATTGAATTTTGAACTACCCGCCGCGACGAAGCCGAACAGACATCACTTATTTCACGCACAACTTGTGTGCCGTCGATTTCGGAAAATATTTAGTTTTCTAGTAACTGAAGCTTGCAAAAAATAACTGCAAACCAATGTTTGGGGTTCGCGAATTCACTACGGGTGTAAAATAAATGGAAAAATGAGAGCGACCGTCCTCGTTTTTGACCCGGCGATGTTGGTCGACTGACTGAAATTGACTCAGTCTACGTTCATTTGGGAAAGAACGGCCAAAATTCTTTTTGAGAACTATATCCATCCCTTGCTGTCTCTTTCAGCAGCCCGATTTGGCTTCAAATAAATCATTTGTAATATTCAGTCAATTTTTATCCGTTTTTACGAACTCGTTAATTAGGAGTGTCCCGATAGGCTTTCGCTTTTATTGTTCTGTAAATCTTCTGCGAGTTTGAGCAAAATGGAGTACAAAGTTCGAGGGAAACTAGACTGTAAGTGCGTGCACTCAATCATGCCAGTATGTTTGTCCCTGGGAACTTATTATGTGAACGTGGGGAGATGGGACCCTTTCGTGAAAGGCTTCATAACTCGTCCGCCAAAGGTAAGGCCTCACCTCAGACGTTTCACTGGAGGTTAACCACTCCAAATGGTTTGACTGAAACACGATCTGAAACAAATTAATCTTAAGGCTTCTTGTTCCTTCAGCAGTATGAGCACAGATAAAAGTGACATGTTGCCAAAATTCCGTACTTAGTCATCAGTACCAAGTAAATAAACTGTCGAATGCCTAACCTGATAAGTCGAACTGATAGATACTGGATAAAACGGCAAACACAAAACGCTAGGTGAACTTTCGTTCACTAACGGAATGGCCGTCTAACGGTCACGAGCAGCCGTTTGTGAATTTACAGACCAGATCAACTTTATGAATGACGATCGTCCGAGAGAACCTCAAACGAAAATTAATCTGTGCAGCAAGTAGGGATAACGAAAGACCGCGCAAAATCAACAATAGCTCTCGTCCAGTTGATATCGTGAAGAACTTTTGGTGGTCCGGGACGATACGGCCATGTTTGGCACTGTGGTTTTGTACCCAGATGTGAAGGAAACTCTTTGGTCTGGAGTTGGGACACCCATGAATTTTGCCCAAACAAGGCGCATCATAGTCAAACGCGCAGTGCAGATCCTCGCCAATGGAGTTCTTCCCCGCGGTAGAGACATGATGATCCCCATGTTCGACTAATTACCCACATTTCAACCATGTGTGTTGTAACTGAAAAGCGTATGACAATTCACAACAATGGGCTCTCTCCTTTAAAAGAGAATCTCAAGTAGATAAGCTCTTTACCCACGTGTAGGTACAACTTCTCGGTCTTCTGAGGAGGCGTGATATGCATTCATTCCACTTTAAAGTTGGTTGCGAAATCTGATGCACGCTGAATAGGGTCCGAAATTTGCACCTCAGTATTTGTATGGCGTTGCGCTTGTTCTTCAATGGATCGAGTCTTGAAAACTGCTCGTGATATCCCTACCAGGTAGATTATCTTCAGACCGCGTTTAACCGACCCATCCTCACTGCGCGCAAGCGGAATACCTGGTAATGTCTTGGCGTTTGTGAAACCTACCCTTAACTAAGAGATGGGTTGAGGTGAAACGTTTTCAGATTTCCAGAAAAAAACCAGTCCCAATCACCCTGACAAAGACCAAAGCACCAGTCATGTTACGTTAGTAACAGGACACCCGTTGAACATGCTCCATTAAGTGGTTTTTTTGCGGTTCTGAAGACTCTAGTCGAAACCATATCAGAAGATTAATGGTTACCATGCAATCATTCTGTGTACATGCAGCTCTGTATAAGAAAAGTAGTTTCCCTGCGTCAGTCGCGATCATGAACAACCATCAGGCCATTTTCTATTGAGGTGAATTTCTCATGAATAAAAAAGTCCATAAGGTCCGAGTGCAGCGCTACCCGTTGACCTCAAGTATCGAAATTTCATTCGGAAATCTGTTCGTGTTTAACAAACGAACCCAGCTGACTGCATCAGGTTGCACTATAGACAACACAAGGTCTTATTTTCCAACAGCAACCAGTTTCGGATTTCCGAGTACGAGCGTTCTACCCATGTAGGTCATCAAGTCGAGGATAACTGCCTCCAGTATTTAGATAGCCTGAGAAAGACCATGAATTCGGACGGGTCTTCAAACACAAATGACATGGAATCATCTTTCAATCGATCGTCACAACCAGGACAATTACTGGGTCGTTGTTCAATGAGTCGGGCTCACCAATCACATCGATCAAGTGTGAACACGTTCGCCTGTTCAGATGTGAGAATTCAGATGCGTCCAACGTGCGTTGGTGAAGTAGTGGTTACACGCCCGCCTCGCATGTTGGATGTCCGGGGTTCGAATCCCGGCACGGCCATTGGGTATGCACTGCTGATCAGTACTAAAAGAGCGAAACTCGAGTCCCATCTGGACTCACCGGAATAATTACGCCAGAACAGGAACACGGCCGTTCAAACGAGTGTTGTGGCTATGAACAAGAATCTTCTTTCCCAAAGCACGCATTACTTTTTCTAGAATTGAGAGGAATAACTGGGCAACATTAACGAGCTTGTTCGTAAACCAGTCAATACTGTCTATGCTACTGGAGTGGGTTTCGGTCATCTGAGCTAACATGTTTTTTTTACACAGCTTTCGCAACAAATATTCAACTTGGTCCGCGTAGAGATATTCATGGGGAAGGAAGGTGATTTCGGAGCGTAACATAACAATGAGTTTGAAGCTTATTGATTTACACACTTGATAGTTTTGACCTAAGAGTGTTCGAATTTAGCTCAGTCCAACGGTTCTTGAAAAGTGTTCGCTCGATGGACGGTGGAGTGAGATCGATAGCTCCCGAATCGACTGGTTCGTAGGCACCCAATGTAGGATTTCGAAAGTATATTTCTAGGAGGACAATCAGAAAATATGTGAGTTCTGTATTGTTTGCATCCTTCAATTTTTGCCTGCCGCTACACATTAGAATGAACATTATTCTACAGAATGAGGGGTTTGTCCTACCAGTGACATTCTCTAAAGACAAGTGGGAAATACTGTCTGCTAAGGTCCTCAGTCTTGAAAAGAAAACAAGTTATGCACAGTATTTCTGATCCTGTATTAATACGGGCTGTTAGGCTGCTCATGAAACATAGTATGTTTCAGTTCGCTTTTTGAACCCATGAAGGTGACAGTTTAAGAAGCCGTGAGGATTGTTGGTTTTTCAGCATCCTGAGGGCGCGGGAGACGGCAATATTTTGTAAAGATTCAGTACATAAATGACAACTTTTATACATAAAATTTACACAAAGTGACTGCTCAGGAGACGGTGACGCTACAGACAATACATGGAATATGGCTGATAGGTATACATTGTAAATTTGTTCGCTTACGAATTTTTGTTCCTTCATCGTGCGTACACTGCAGATGCTTCATTGAGCTCCAACACGACTGTTCATTGCCTATGAGTGATTTTCAAGTACTTTGCAACTGACGAAAAGAAACGGTGTGAAATTCGCTCGTTTTCGGTGTTGATAAAAGCGTGTCCGTTAGCCGGAATTTTGCGGACAAACGGTGGCTAGGATACTGAAAATCCATTGATACGTCCAGTTTATTGGTCACGCATGCCTGTCGAGGAACGGCTGGTCCATAGCACCTTTATAGTTGGATTTATATAATAAATATTCTGCAATTTAGGTAGTACCACAAAATTCCATATCCGAGAAATTGCAAGGGTTAAACAATTGAAGTGCTGAAAAAAGTTTCCACTTTGTTCCAAAGCTGTCTACTGAACAATAAAAACTATGCGAATTACTGTAAAGGTTGTGAGAAAAAAACAACAGTATTGTAATAGTAATTAGCATAAGAGATACCTATAGGAGTTATGACGTCACGATAGGACAACATCAAGAGGATTTTGTTCCGTTTGCATCAGCGAGTCCATATAAAGTGACTTTCGTCAATGCTTGGGGAGTGAGAAAGCTAGCATCTGGTCCACTACCGTGCTTTTTTGTAAAGTAATGCCACTCTTATTGCGTAATACAACTTACTTGAGAAGCGAATCACATTACCAGGTAGCAGATTAACCAATTTCTAGTAATCCCGTTTGAGGTGTCCTTTTGCCATTCGAGTGCAACATAAGAATATAGGTATGCCCTTTTCACGGGCGACCAAGTAATTGCTTTTTGAGACGTTTACACTACTTCAATTGAGATTTAGACCGGATAATTCGAGCGAATCCTTGAGAAAAAAGGCCGCGTTAGCATTGTACTTTTCCATCTCATCTACTAGAAATGTTTTTATACAGAATTACGGTAGGGTCAACTGTTCGTCGACTTTTTGTCCAAGAGGTCGAAAAGCTAGCATGGTGAACGGATTGCATGCACCAGCATAATTTAGGCTGTGGACTGTGAATGATCAATGTAATGGACAAAAGCACGCAGCCAAAAGATATCTGGGACTGGTCCCAAATTATTGTTCATATTAGTGAGTATCCGAGAACAGGAATAGAAAAAAAACAAGTCCATTGTCTCCCGGCTTCTTAGGATGAATGCAGTCAGCCTAAGGCGTTCAGTCAGACTATTTTCGGCCGAGATGATCAAGTCGTGCTGTTGGTTTCGGCGTTTATGTAGAGAGCGATTTGGGATAGCTCCGAAAGTACAAATTTGCTACACCGCCTATTCCCAGATGAACTGTGTTTTTCAGGAAGGTTGTTTACCTGTTCACTCAAATTATGAGGCTAATATCATCCTCCGTTTTGAAGTCAAGGAAGAGGATGGACGTGCGTAAAATCACTTTTTGAGGTTTCCGTAAACCCGATGAATTAATGTGCGCTTTCTTTTGACGTGCTTGCAAAAAATTCGCAATCCACTCTGTCCTATTTTTCAGCCATGCGAACAGTCCAATTCTAATGAGAACTCCGCATAATTTATCTCAAACCTGAAAAGAACCAGAACGGAAGGAAACGGAACTGCTTCTAGAAGACGCATTTGCTAGCCGCCAAAAAACAAAGAGACGCTGACTGAAATCAATCCGAGTTGAATAAAATTTCTCATATTTATAACACTGAGGGCTACTAACCGTTATTTAGAAAAATTAATATGAAGTACGTACTGCTGTGGGTACTGTGGGTTCCAGGTAGTATTAGGTAGTATAAGTACTAGGCGTATTTATCGAATGTATTCTTCAGGATTTGTGTATTAAATTCCTTCAAACATGTTAACGGTAAAACAGTTGATGGTTTGTGTGGTATCTGCTGATTCGTCAATCTATGGTACCCCCTGCTGACCCGCTCCAATGCCCAATGCCGAAAAAAAAGACCCATAGAAGGGAACACAACCGTTATATTCCGAATAAACGAGTGCGAGAGCGTGAGTGCGTACGGGTGTGAGAGAAAAATTACAACGGGTCAACGCTATTTGAAGGATACGTTCTAACACTGATTCAGGCTCTCTGATAGGCGTTAATGAACACTCATCAACATCGATTGTGCCTCTCTGAAATGCCTGAACGCTGATCACATTCGGTCGTGCTTCTGTGGCGTGCATGAGCACTCATCAGGTTTTGCTGAATTGATTGAATGATTGACTGGCCTGGATGCCTGCCGGCTTTCCTGTAGAGGTTTTTGGTGAGCAGTAGGTTTCGGGCGTTTTGAGGTTGATTTCAAGTATCTGACGTTCCTGATAGCATGTAAGGTCAATATGAATGATGTATGTGGTAGACTCATTCTGAGCCCTTTTTCAGTGGAATAATGTACCTTTTTCCGCAAGTGTTTTTCCAATCGATAATAAACTAGACTACCCGTCTGCGCGTTTTACTTTACGTCTCCTGAATTGGAAGCCTCCCATCACGAACAAAAGCAGCCGGAAAAAATTAGGCAGTCAACATCTACCCGTGGTGTACGATGATACCGCGGACTATTACATTTTTCTTTTTTTATCATGTGACACTAAGGTGAACATACGGTTACTTTGTATTCTAATGAATTTTTAAACCCCGCGGTCGAGATTCCAGACACGCCAATTACTACTTGGTTTTTTTCTTGTCAGAGTTAAAACCATCCAAGGAAACGTTGCCCTTGCACAAGTGTGTGGCTTTTAGTGCAAATTCGCCTAAAATTCTTTTGTGGGTTCCAGATGCCACATTTTTCGTACATCATACTAAGACTAATTTAAAATAAACCGAATTTGCCGAACAGATGTAAACCAAATTCCTGCGGAGATCATCGAAACTTTGAAAACAAAGGATTAATCCTATTACTAAGTTGAACATTATTATTAGAGCATTATCAGATTACCCGAGCAAAAACAACAGTTTCCAAACTCGGTCAGTGAAAAATGCACAAGGATGTGTGTAATGTGTGGTCTAAATCACAACAGCTACAAAGACCAAATTTTACGCCGGTCGAGCAACGAAATAGAATCAAAGTCATTGTCCTGCTCAGCGTGTATATTATTAGGATGTCGGAAAAATTCACCTTCAGAAGGGAGAACAAATTATGCAGACGGGAACAATATCCAGAGGAGAGCAGAGTTTTGTCTCCTCTTATAGGGACATATGTGCTCTTCCAAGTTAAGAAAGAGAATCCTCCTTCCAGTTGTGAGTAAAGCATGAAGTTCAGGGTTGGTGAAATTCAAAACTGTATCTATTTTTAGGCGGATGGGGTCAACAAATTCGTAGAACTTATTAGAAAATGGGTGTTTGGTTGTGCAGTGGGTAATTCTGCCACTGAGAGCATCTTGCACCATCAGCTGCAGTGTTGTCTTCACTAACTCCTTCTTAATAGCACGAACTGTGGGGTGTACAACTTATGACTTGGCGGATGGGTGTGGAAATGACTGCGAAGAGTTTAGACGTTGTTGATGCAGTATGCCTTCAAGGATGGGGTCCCCGCGACCCCCGTTATCCTGACCGGGGTCACTGTAATAAATGGTGGCGGACTGATGTCACTGGCATTTGTGCTCTCAGTTTATTCCCAGATTATCCAATTGTGTGCTTGAAAGTCACAGCACGCAAGAGTGCTCACGGGACGCTAGTAGAAGTTCCCTTTCCCTAAGGCTCCAAACATATACTATACTATACTATACTATACTAACTATACTATACTATACTATACTATACTATACTATACTATACTATACTATACTATACTATACTATACTATACTATACTATACTATACTATACTATACTATACTATACTATACTATACTATACTATACTATACTATACTATACTATACTATACTATACTATACTATACTATACTATACTATACTATACTATACTATACTATACTATACTATACTATACTATACTATACTATACTATACTATACTATACTATACTATACTATACTATACTATACTATACTATACTATACTATACTATACTATACTATACTATACTATACTATACTATACTATACTATACTATACTATACTATACTATACTATACTATACTATACTATACTATACTATACTATACTATACTATACTATACTATACTATACTATACTATACTATACTATACTATACTATACTATACTATACTATACTATACTATACTATACTATACTATACTATACTATACTATACTAGACAACCCTGGTGTTTCTGCCGTTTGTAATGACCCGAAGAAAGTTAAAGCCAAATGAGTGACATTCAGCACACTTTATGGCTCCCGTGAAAGTGCCCAAAAACACTCGCACCAATTACCAGAGCTGCATTTCGCGATGTATACAAACCCGTGCCAGACCAAAATGCATCGCTCTTTGTAGACAGAGTGGGAAATAGTTCGAGACCTCCTTTTCGCTGCAGAGGGTTGTCACATGGACAGCGATCTCGAGAATGTCAGGAGTTTGAGTTTCTATGATAGTTGAGATAAAACAGTGTAGCTTCTTCAACACTCCGCCACCGACTGCGCTCTTCTTTGGGTTCGGGCACAGTTTCTGGCTCAGTTTCTCCTCACTCGTTTTGTTTTCCTCGCTTCTTTATTATTTGGCAATCTAGAAAGTTCCAACTACATGTGAACTAAGGAAGTAGTTGGAATTGTACGGTTGCCCCCCTCAACGAGTTGTGATTAACGCGGAACAGTGTAGGAATATTTTAAAAGGCAGCCCCTCGGTTTGTTAGTTTTAACCTCAAGGGAAAACAATATTTTTTCAAGGACTAAATTAGGCCAAACACTGGGGACTCGACTGTTAAGAAACCCCCCAGAAAACCTCTCTCCTAACAGACACATCTCTAGCTGATCGTATTCAGTTGACTGTTCTCCCTCGTTGAGTTTACTAGGCTCCCAACACTGCAGTTCTAACGACTGTTGCTCTTGTTTGTCACAGTTTATTTCGAGCTTGGAGATCATTTGCGTGGTGATCCCCCAAAAAAGCCTCTCTGTTAGAAACAGGATAATCTATATGGTTTCGTAAACGATACAGCGCTCACGACTATGGCCTGTTTCCTTGTCAAAGAATATTTGTTTTATGAAGGAAACTACTCACAAGTTTGCTGAAAACTCTTCGACATCCCACGACCGGTTGCCCCTTCTTGGGGCTCATCAGGTAGGCGCAGTCTCCAAGTTTCCATCAACCTCATGTTCCACTTGAACCCAAATTGGACAGTTTTCGAGAAATACACTCATTTGCAAATTCAATTTGGTTTTGACGAGATACTCAACTGAATCTGTCGTTTTTGATATTCTTTTGCAAGAATGCGATCATTTAGAACCAAGTGATCCCGCGTAAGTAATATTGTGGGCGTCGTTAAAAATTCCCTCAGCTCTGGGGTTCTTGTTTTATATTTTGAACGAAATGAGAGGCAACTTGACTCGAAAAGGCCGTAAGTTCCAGGTACTTTTTATCCAGTTTCTCTTACCACTTGGACCCTAGATTTATCGCAGCTATAACAAATCTTCTGCGACGGCACAATTCAACGTGTCGGACCACTACCACTCAGTCAAGTCCACTAAAAACTGTGCCGTTACTGGGGCACCATATGCACGTGACAACATGCATTTGACACTACATTGCAACTGCAGCCGTTCGTCATGTTACAAGCATACCCAAACGCAGCGTGTGGACACATTCAGAAAAAAATGCGGAAAAGATATCTGACCAAATTGAATCAACAGCATGTAGAACAGGCATCGCAAATGGAACAAAAGAAAACGGACAGACAGACGGACAGACAGATAGACAGACGGACAGACAGACAGACAGACAGACAGACAGACAGACAGACAGACAGACAGACCGAGATAGACAAGTAAAAATGAGATTGATCAGTCGAAAGAATACAACAACAACTGATAGAGGTCGGGATAGGGCTCACATCGTCTTTATCAACACACTTTAACGAACTACAGAACTGTTCGATTTCCGTTTGTCATGATAGCTAATTTAATGTAAAGACGAATTCGTCTGACTGGGGAGTGCAACTCCGTTAGATTCTCGCGTTCTCTCATATGAATAGCTCAAGCTTGTCGTCTAATTGTTTCTGAAGAGGATCTTAAATAAGGAAATCTATGCTTTCATCCATTTTATACATCATACATATTATACCAGTCACAGGGGCAATCAAAGTGCGAAGCGCACCTTGTGGCGAAAAACGACCATGGATGCCTTGTTGGCAGGTCTCAATTACTAGCACTTTCTTAAAAGAACACGCCAGTGATGGAACAAATAGGCAATGATGACCAGCAAATAGGGCTAAAATGCAGAACTTGCTGTGTAGTCTACAAACTGACCACGGTTTGTGAACCGGGGCTCTGCCGACAGTTGTGTGGTAGATCTGGGGACTGGAGTAGAGCATTCATGACGGAGCTGACAGAGGATTGCTAAATGCGCCCTTGCTGCACCCGTAGCATTTGGTGTCTGCAAAACCTTTAGTTTTCAAACAGTGAATGGGGGAACTGGATTCGAATAGCTTTAGAGATGATGAATGAAGCACTCGTACGGTGCTTTACAGCTTTGTGACAAAAATTCATAAAATATCGCTGAAAAAGTCCCAAGTCTGTACAAGATGTGTCTCATAACAGACGCAAAAATAATGCCCACCGTACATGTTCAACACCAATACAAACATTGACTATTTTTTATACGGACATATAAGCATTATGGAGGTTTACTGTAAACAAATTGACATTACAAAAGCTCTTCAAAAGAACCGACCCTTTCTTCTATAACAAGTTGGAGGGGATATGAGATGTGAGACACAGCATAATTTACTTGTTCAAGTGCCACCCGTGAACACTCTTCTTCGATTCTTGCTCTCAACTCGACCAAATTCTTCGGTTTATTTTCATGATATACGCGTAACTTGATCACTACCCGAAACCAATAATCCAGAGACGTGAGATCGAGTGACCTTCCGGGCCAGAAGTTTGGAAATCCACGAGCAATGACTCTCTCATCAGAAAATTGTTCTCGGAGGTAAGTTCTCACTTGGTTTGGCATCTCATAATACGATGCACACTGGCGCGGGAATGCCGGTCAACTGAGACACCTGAGGTATTGACGAAGATGCCATGGTGCTCTGGGACTGAGGTTGCTCGGCGGCATTCTGTACAGTTGGCGCTCTTTCATCACTCACAGAATTTATCCCTTTGCCAGGAAAGTCCCATACAGATCCAATACAGTGGACTCAAATTTCGCAATCAAGCTTGTAATGGTCGACACGGAGGAAGGATATTTGATGAGACCATGTTTGGTTATGTGACCACGAAGTGCAGCGGTGGCGCTTTCACCAAGAGAATAACAGAGTTTCACAATTTCAGTGCGCATACTGACGTCCTCCGTAAACAGAAAAAATGTGAAAACATTTACACAAAACTTCCTTTATGTGGCTGCTAATAATGAAATATTTTGTTATCCTGTTTCAGATTGACTAGGTTTGCTTACCCAATTAAATTTTGCGTCCATCATGACATATCTTGTATGTATTATCGACTTGACAAATTTCCCATGGTGCACCTCGAAATATCGTCTTTTAGCTGCACTCTGACCTCTAGAGACTCATAGGAGTGAGCAACTAATTTGTTGAAGTACAGCGTCAACACCGATTGAGGTACACCGGCGAGTTAAAATACGAACCTATCAGTTGGAAGGTTTGCACCAGAAGCTCGTTAAAAGTGACCGAATGTGTTTTGTCAGTGTACAATATCGGTACAGATTACAAGGGACTCAATGCATTCTTCATTGAGTGTCTGATCCATCACAGGTGTACATTTAGGAGCAAACTGTGTATACTGAGCTGTCAAGGTATGGATACCAGATACGGACCCTGGAATACGAGATAAGTCAGGAGATAAGTCCAGGCTCAACTGCATGTCGGATGTGATACAAAAATCGCGGTCTTTTCCTATACGCACAAAATCTGATAACTTTGTTCCGAAGACCCTTACCACTCAGCATTGTATCTTTAAAGTGAATAGTAAATATCGTCGAGACAGTCTGATTTGCCGTTCAACAACCCTCAACTGGCCACAATGGAAGATACTTTTTCACGCACTGTACCACTTGATTATACGTGAGAAAACCATTTACTTAACCGTCTGTTTTATTTCCACTCTTTAATGCAACCGGCCTGGTGAAATGTTGACTGCATTGTACCTTTGTGTGCCTTTAGTTTTTCAGAGGGTAAAAAAGAAAGCCCAGAAGAACAATCTGTCTTCGACGATATGTTGAGAGAAGCAGCATGTGGTGTCTTTCATCTGAACAGACCTTTGTCAATGGCTAACCATGCCAGCGACATGTTGGAATACTTGCCGGTCAACTTCATCGTTTTCAGACTTCCGGCAAGCTGACAAAGTGTGCTCCAATCCGGTTGATATTGTCTTGGCAACGAGTAGACTTTTGCTACTTCTAAACAGTATTTTCCAACGGAAATGTACACCACACATGTATCTGCTTACGTTTTTGTGCTATTTTTTAATCCAAAAAGGTCGTGCACTTTTTTATTTCCTATTCTTATAATCCTCTGACATATCAGGTACGCAGGGCCCCTGAATTTCGTTATGTCATACACAATCCACACAAGATGATTTCCAAACCGAGTTAGTTTTAAACAAGATCAATCTAAGGTTTGTGATATTTCTAACTACATATGCAGCACAATGAAGGTCTACAACTTGGTATAATTTTCGAGGTATTAGATTATAATTTGACTTGACGGGGAACACGACTTTTAGCGCTCTTTCGTTAGAACGAATTTCGCTTGGAACCCGCTGTTCCACGAATGCTAATGCATGTTTTTATTCTCTTGATTTTCCACTATAAAGTCATTTTTATACACAATTATTTGTACGAGTAGCACCAAAATGAAAAACACGGCTACGGATCGTATCCTGTTTCGAACAGATAAGACATGCAGTCAAATTTGTCTCGCCCAAGAACATCAATGTTACCCATCCTGTCACAAGCAGATAAGAGTCTGACTGAGTTTTTCCTTTGTTCTACTTTGTGGTGAATACCTGTTTGATAAAGACCCGGTGATTTTAAGCATATTTCTCGATGGCACTGATAGAATGAAGCGAAAATACCTATTACGTGAAAATCCTCCATTAGATTTTGACTTGGCGAACGAATAAAGTACCCTCCTAACGCTCATGAGGTCAGTGCACGTGTATCTTTCTCATCACTGAGTTACCGTGGAAGTGGATCATACCAACACGACATAGTGTGAGATTCTAGCAAGACAGAAACGTCATTTTGATGACAACAGTTTCGTGCACAGTGCACAATCCTCGAAACCTTGCCTGGCAACTCTGAAAATTGCATGTGGCTAAAGAAAGCAATCCAAGTAATAGAACGTTCAGACTGCTCAGCAATAAACACCTGTGATTTTGAAGAAAAAAACAAGTCAAAATAATAGTGCAAAGAGGGAGAAATTTATGCGAACACATATGATAAAATTCAAGTCCCAGCGAGATCGACAACATTGCTTTGGAATCGAATATTCGGGATCGGGGGTCAACAAATCAAAGTTTTCGTAGTCTTCTTTTCACTACCTTATTTGCTTATCCGTCTGCCTCAAAGGGTAATAAATACAGTCACAAGAAAATGCAGGAGGTAAGTTAGAAATTTTTATAGGTTTTTTCCTCCAAAAATGGTAAACTGTGCGTTTCCGGAACGTTGTGAATTTTTTTATAAAAATTCTAGCGTTTGCGCGGTGGTAAAATATTGGACACGAGGAAGTTACAGGTAGACAAACCCAAACGAACACAAAGTGAGAACACCACAAAGGAGAGATTCAGCTCGGTTCCAGGTGAGTCTCCCCCAAAAATCAAATAATTTGCAAATGATTATATATTCGCGAGTTTCGTACAATTTATGTTTCAAGTGGAACATAAGGTTGACGGAAACCCATTGACTGCGCCTACCTGATGAGCGCCCAAAAAAGAGTGACACCGGTCGTGAGCTGTCGACGGATTTTCAGCGACCTTATGAGTAGTACAAAGATATAAAAGTGCGTTTTGTTAGTAATGATGATGGCGTAAATTGGTGATTTTGACAAAGCAAAAGCCTGACTAAGGAAGCAATATTTTAAGGCGTCAGTTAGCGAAAATTGACAAGCAATCCATTCCAACTAAAATTTTGTTCCGAATAACAGCGTGAGGAACAAAGTTATCAAGTAATAATTATAGCTATTCATGGAGAAGAGTACTTAATCAATCACGCCCTCAAGCTATAGCTGCCACGTAGCGTGAGTGAAGCTTGAAAGCGGGAACACGCAATATGGTTTCCTTGATCGATAGGTGAGTTGTCCTATGCCCTGTCTACATGAGGGCTACTCACACTGCTGTTCAATCGGCCGTGGTCAAACGATCAAGTGTTCAACCACCGGATGGAATATCACGGGTTTGAAATTCTGTGTCCGTAGTGCTAATGAATTCCCATAAAGATGATAACCTTGTTCATTGTTTTGGTCTATACCAGCCCCACTGACAGGTATGAGATGCGAACGATTGGCCTGTTTCCGAGAGGTTGGATGTCGGTGAATAAATTTGAGGTATTCAATCGCAGAGTTGGGAAAAGTGAGTTGCTTTGTTCTTGAAGACTTAACGTCTGTGACTTTCGCGCCTTCTCGATTGAAGGCATTCAATCCGTTATCATATGATGCCGTGATCGATTTTGTCTGCAGTTAGTGCTTTCAAATACCCACTCACTTTTTTCAGGTACTAATACGCATTTGTTTGGGAGCAAATAAAGTTCAGGTGGAATCGATACCGATAGTCCCGTTTATAACAATTACAGGATGTCTCATAATAAGCGCAAACTTTAATTATGTAAACAAACGCAGTTAATCAAAGAAAGGTAATAAACTTTTCTATCATCAGTAGCCACATAAAGGAGGTTTTGTATGCAAGCGTTGGTATTTTTAATTTTTACGACGGCTGAGAGTACGCGCACTGAAATTGTGAAACTCTGATATTCTCTTGGTGAAAGCGCCATCGCTGCACTTCGTGGTCACATAACCAAACATGGTCTCATCAAAGATCCTTTCACCGTGTCAACCATTACACGCTAGATTGCGAAATTTGAGTCCACTGTATTGGATCTGGCAAAGGGAGAAAGTCTGTGAGTGATGAAACAGTGTCCATCGTACAGAATGCTATCGAAAAGCTTCAGTCCCAGAGCACCATGGCATCTTCGTCAATAACTCAGGTGTCTCAGTTGACCGGCATTGCCCGCGCCAGCCTGCATCCGATTGTGAGACGCCACCTTCGTCTCTACCCGTATCATTTCACTTTATTACAAAACATGGCGAAAGGAGACAACGAGCAACGTGTCACGTTCTCCAACTGGCTGCTGGACAATGAAGAAATCGTTCCCAACATTTTATGGAGCGATGAAGCAAATTTTTCTGTAGATCAAATGAGTCAGTTTGCTTGCACTGATGAGACGACAAAATTTCAGCTAGAGTACGAGAATCTTTGTGGTTTAGGCAACCAAAAAAAAAACAACAAAAGACTACATCGAACAGTTTGTCCCTGCTCGTTCTAAGATTGATTGCTCGTGTAACGGTGCAGCATTGTTAAATATTGCGTGCGTTTCCTAGGAAAAAGTACAGTAGTCCAGGATAAACGAATTTCTGCATCCCCTAAGTAACGAATTTTCCTATTTCCTCTTGAACTAACTTGAAATGTCACACAAGATGTTTGAAAAAGGTGCTTTTTTTACTTGAAAATCACATGCAGCAACAAAAAGTTGTTTAGAAAACTGAATGATAGAATATCACGCAAAATGGAAATCACAATCGGTCTTCCTTATCAGTTTTTCATCCAGTGAAGTTGACTAACCACAGCTATTGAAGCCCCCTCCACAAGAACACGGGTGTACAGACCCAGTTCGTAAAAAAATCGTTCCTACGTATGAAACGAACCCGAAGACAGACAACAGGTGGTCGTTTCAACAGGTCACGAACGACTCTGAACGACCCAATTGGGCTAGGTGTGTTAGCTAAGATAAACAAGAAATCAGTCTCGATTAGCCTCACACGACTGCTAGACAGTCGAGTAACCGAATAATCAAGAAACGTGTGGCAGTTCTCGTGACATCCACGCACACGATTTCCCTCGTTTTCCGCTGCTTCTCCTCCAAATTTTGCAAAAATTTTTGCACGCTTTTCAAGAAAGCACTTTTGATTTCCCTTTGTTTATTGTTACTGAAACAGAGGGGAAAAGGTTTTGATAAGACATTGTCTGATCAGAGATTGTGCAACTATGCATCAGATGTTCGTTGGGCTATCACAATGAAGTATGCCACCAAGAAATATCAGATGTTCATAACCTTGTCTCACGTTTGGGGAAGATTCTCTAATGCCAGCCATTCGAATAATGTAGTATTCTCTTGTCGCATATGGTTGCATGTTGATGGAACACCGAATGAATACACACCATCTGCTTGCAACAAGTTCCCAAAGGGACTGCATCTCTAGACGCTTTCAAAGGAAGCTGATATCAAGGATTGAAGCGACCAGTTATATTTTTTCATTCGTTCAACTAGCGAACACAAACATCCAAGCATCTGCCCACGGTCATCTCATTAGGACTGATATCGAGGATTTCACAAGTTCAATCACTGTCAAGTAGTCGACGAGTAGAGAGACAAGGAGTTTGGTTGCATGCATCAGAGAAATGGAGATGTTCGTGTAGGTGAGGATCCAACGTTGTACTGCTGTTGATCGACGTTGTTAGACCGATAAGCAGCATTTGGGAACTGGGTTGGCAAATTCTCAGTAACGATGTCGTTAATTGACACAGTTGGAGTGTGCACAACATAGGTTTTGTGCATACTATACAACTGCCGGGACCGACATCGCGACAGCTGCAGGAACTGTCAACTGCCGCTATCATCTGACACCGTCCTGTTACCGAAAAACATGTCGCTAATTTGGTGTCTGTTGCTTTGTCGATGCATGCCAGCCTAATTGGTATTGTTCCATAGCAGGGGGAGTTTATAGGGGAACACAAGATATTTAGTAAGGAAAAAGTTAAATACTGTAGTTTTTGGGATGCTGCTGAGGCTATCAGTCTGTCGTCTTTTAGAGGACGGCAGTTAGCCAGCATTGCGAGAGAGATCGAAGCAAATGAAGGTGAATAAAAACGGAGACCTGTCATGAAACTTAGATGCGGTAGTAAAATATAGGCGTTAAAATCCAGCGAGTTGGAAAATCCCTGTAGAGCCTAAGCGAATGTCCGATTGGAATGTGGAGATCGCTAGGGTTATGATTTTTGCACTTATAAGCAGATTTCAGAATTTCAACAAAACTGGCTGAAATGGGTTTAACCTTTGCCTTGAAAGCTGAGGGGATTACTTAAAAGAATGAAATATTTCATCACGTAAATTAAAAAAAATACATTTCTCGAAAGGGAAGTTATACAAATTTCCAGGATGTTTCTGGAGGCGAAATGTGGCAAAGTATAGTACAGTATAGTATAGTATAGTGTAGTATATTATAGTATATATAATACAGTATAGTATTGAAGCGAATCAAATGGTAGGATGTAATAAATGGGCAGATAATTGTGAAAGCAGCAATTTATTTTTCCTGATTTAAAGACAGCTGATAAAGGTAAAATTTTCTTGCGATTCCCAAAGGCTTTTTTATACGAAAATTGACAAAACGTATTTCGGTTTCCGTAATATAAAGATATCAAAACTCCAAAAATTGCTCTGCATAATTGCAGATAACCGTGTCACTTCAAGAGGCGAGATTAGATTTAGTGACATGCGGTCAACTCCGTCTTAGAGGAAGTTGCAGTTTTTGTTATTTTAGAGGCAATAACCTCCCGTTCGGTCACTCTGACCGTTAATCGTATTTTTCGCGCCGACTTTCTTTCACCCTCGGTAATAAGAAATTACACCGATAAGATTGTCGAAAATTGCTCTTCATAATTGCAGACAACCGTGTCACTTCAAGAGTCGAGCATTAGATTTCGTGACATGTGGTTAACTCCGACTTGGAGAAAGTTGCAACTTTTGTTATTTTGGAAGCACTGAGCTCCCGTTCGGTCGCTCTATTGTTAACTGTATTTTTCGCGCCGAATTTCTTTCACCTCCGGTAATAAGAAATTACACCGATAAGATTGTAAGACCGACTGAGTTAAAATTCATGTGTCTTGTACTCCTGATGGAGTGCGCAACTTCAGAAATTTCGCTTTATCCACTTTGCCCCCAAAAACCAGATGCATCAGAAGCCTTTACAAAATGAGCTTGAGGAAGTAACTTGCTCTTCTTATATCGTATCCACAGGGGTTTACTTAGTTCATTCATGGTTTTGCTTCTCCTTTCCCCGACCTACATCACACCTTCATGCAAATCACTGCTGTGAGTAGTTATGTCCGTTTCCTGTGAAAGGAGGCTCGCCTACGAAAACCCTCGGTCATTCAGTGTCATTATGCATCGAATTTATTGGTATTTTCTCAATAGGTATTCATGAAACGTGTTTTTCCTAATCAGTATCGTTTTGGACAGCCCTAATTCGTGCTTAAATTGAAACGAGAGCTTAAAGGTCCTGTTGTGAATAAGCCCAGTGGGCGAGTCACGTTTCAGACGTGAGTGAAATCCTTCCCAAAGGCCATAAAACGTTCCCTCATTGTACGACATCGCAAACAAGCTGCCTTGAGTGGTGCGTCCCAAGCTGTGTTGGTTTGAAGTCTGGAGACACGCAACATGAATTTCAATCGATCGTCACAGCCAGGACAGTTACTGGGTCGTCGTTCGATGAGTCGGGCACACCAATCACATCGCTCAACAGTGAACACGTTCGCCTGTTCAGACGTGATAATTCAGATGCGTCCAACGTGCGTTGGTGGTGGAGTGGCGGTTACGAGCTTGCCTCGCATGTCAGATGTCCGGGGTTCAAATCCCGGCACAGCCGTTGGATATGCACTGCTGATTAGCCCTAATAAGAGTTAAACTCGAGTCCAGTGCTTCCCCCGTTTGGTGTGGACTCACCGGAATAATTACACCAGAACAGGAACACGGCCGTTCAAAAGAGAGTGGTGTGGCTATGTACAAATTTCAACTGGTCACTGTCCCGGCCGAATTGTGTTGATGAAGTTAATGACCCTGAGATGGAGAGTGCTGTTGTTCATGAGGATATGATGTATCGATTGCTAGCATTCGCAAATGGCTGTCAAAAATTTCCACGTGCGGAACTTCGAAACCTGTCCCGGTCGTGTTACATAAGTACTTAACCATAAGTTAAAAGAAACAGCATTTTACCATACTGCATGTGCTACAAAGGGTACTACCTTCCTCGAAAACCGGATATTGTACTTTGACGAAAGCTGGAACAATATTTTGACCGACCAATGAAACAATAAAACGTTTGTTTTTTTTTTTTTAAGTTGTTGACTTTTCTACCTCAGGAATTTGTTGTTCTCATCTTACTTCAGCATCGTACTCCGGGGTGCTGAATGCATTAGGTTAGCCCATATCCCCGGATGAATCATGCTGAGTGAATGGGAGCTAAGTCAGATTGTCTGATTGTATACTTTAGTTAGGTCCAACAGATATAGAATTCAGATCCCCTTAGGACCAGATGAGAAGAGGAAAGCATTTAAAAACACTCGAAAAAATAAGCACTTGTCAGATAAAATTTTCTTACAGTGTGAGGTATAATATAAGACGAATTGTGTTAACAGTCATGTGTGAGTATTAATCAGATCCCCATGATATCGAAGGACAATAGTTCCAACACAACCATATATCCGGGTAAAACATGCTCGTTCAATGGAGTTTGTGAATATGAGAATGCAGAAAATGTACGCGGTGCAAAATAAAACAACAGTATTTCGGTCTGGTTGCCTTTGTATTCCCAATTACTTCAATCAGGCCTGCTAACTGGTCTTCAAGGTGAAACCCTACTCACGAATCGATCGTACATGCAAGTGTCACATGATTTCGTTTGTGAGCAACATTCAAGACGCATATCTCTGTGTCAAAGACGATTTAATCTTCGACAAATTCAGCGAAACTAAATCGATACACGCAGAACTATTTATTATGAAAGCGTGGTGCTAATTTGCATTTCTCGAAAGCAGTTGGACAGCTTAAGATTTATGAACCCAAGACTGAAATACCGTTGATATTGTTTCGATGTAAAAACTCATCGGAGTGAATAGTAACCGTCCTTATTAGGAATAAATGATCGTTTTTTTTGTTTGACAGAGAGCGCAGAAATTGAACTTTACAAATTGCTCAAGCAGACTTCTTGATTCTGAAAGCCAAGGCGACCAAGTCAGTCGTCACAAGTGACCAGGTGTGAGCACGATACGTAGGTGCTGTGATTTAGGTGGAACACCTTGACTTTCCACTGCCACTTGCCTGCAATTACCTGATCATACGATGATTACTGATAACCCTAGAGAGAAACCAACATTAACAGACTCTCAGTCAGTGATCCAAAAATTCGAGTTCTCAGCCACGAGAGGAAACTGACTTCGTCATCTTCCGTTACCTTGTGGTAAGTGTCTTTAGCATTTTAGAGTTATAGCCTTAGCTGTTTGGTCAGTGTGACGTTTGTGTTTCGGGACCAATTCACTTCTTTAGGTCACACTGTAATTAGTGGAAATGATGAAAATCCTGTCACAAAGCCGATTTTTTGCAGGTGTGTAGAAAGTGCCGGAAAGGAATTTAAACGAAATTATATGGATCTGTATGGGGCGAGATGGACCAAGTGGTTAGAGCGCGAATTTACTGACCGGAAGGTCCGTGGTTCGAGCCCGAAATCTGCCTCTCGACTTCCCCTGTCTAGGCTTGGGCAACCTGGCAATATCCCAGCCCTCGTGCTTCCTCCGGGTGGCATGGCAGGTAGGGACCGCAAGGGTGCTACAGCTGAACGATACGACATATGGATCTGTATGATGTGCTCTCAAAGGTATGAATGATGTCGACCGATTATCGGATGTAAGCTTTTCTGGTAAGCTGAATTAATGTTCATTTGCCTACTGTGGATTCGAAGTGGATTCGATTCTGGCTGTACGTATTCATACGACATTGTGCACTCCTGAACAAAATACGGCAAATATCTTTTGCTAAGACTTGTTACCGGCTTTTTGAAGAACTGTGAATAATGTGCAGCAAATGATGGTACTGAGACTTTTCAATGTTTCAGAACCATTCTTGCCTTAAAAGACAGTAAACTGTCATGTCAAGGACATTGCAGTGCATGCATCCGTTACACTGGATATGGCCATCCATAAATGTGCAGCCTTTAGAAGTTACTCGTACTGACGGTATGGTCTGTCAGCTCAGGTATGTGAAGGGATGGAACTTTTGAATTTAGTTCCCCATCAGACGCGCAAATCAGTTCGGTGTAACTTCTGAAACATTTCTAATGACACAGGACGCAAAAAGTATGTGGAAAAGACCTCAAGACGGTGAAGTTGATATAATCCAGATGGGTAGACTCACAACAAATAGAGATTCACTTGAGTGTCCCGTGAAAACCGAATGAATTCGCAAGTTAGTGTATTTGTCGCAATCAGTCTAATTTGGATTCCATTTGAACATCTGGTTGAAGGAAACTAGGAAACTTCGCCTACCTGACGAGCCCCAAGTAAGGCAAAGCCGTTCGTGGGATGTCAAAAAAGTTTCAGCAACATTGGGAGTAGTTTGCTCGATGAACAGATTGTTTTTCACCAGTGAATTTACGTGTGGCTTTTAAAAACATGCAAAGATGAGCATGCAAAGATGATTGTGACATTTTAAACGTAGTGAAGGGGGTACTGAAATATTGATTTTTTCAAGAACCATGGTGCTGGTGAATTTCGGTGAGCAGGCTCGATCGAAGCAGCCATCATCCTTAGACCGGCTAAAATCAACAGCAAACTTGCTGTGCATACGATGGGTAACTTGCGAACCTTAAGTGTGTAAAGCGATTTCACACACAAAACATGGGTTTCAGTATCTGGATGCATATTATATGTGCGTTAGGAGGGAGCATAGTTCATTAAAACTTTTGAAACTCTCTATGGTGAATCAAAACCTTTGTGTACCGTTGTCAAGGAAAGGAGGAGCTACAAAAAACTATTTTCTCCTTGTACTGAGACACGACTTGATAACTCAACCAACTCTCCACAGAAGCTGACGGGTTGATCGACACACAATAGGTTGGTTTGACGGACTTTTCGTAGCTCTTGAGTGATAATAGTAGAGCTATTGAATGTCACGTTCGAGTGCGTGACGCGAAGGAGAAGTTTATTCTAATCTCTCCATCAGAACAGGTCGCATCAGAATAGGATAAGGATGTAAATGAACTTGGGTTTTTCCCGCCTTATAGGTAACGGATAAACTCACCTTTCTCACCGGGTAGGTGTCATTGTGAATGACAGCTGGATATCAATCGTGGGTTATTTGGAATTGTACAATCTCATCAGAATTTGTAAAAGTGGGTGAAATGTGATTCATCTTCAAGACCACCAGTTTCACCCCCCAAAAGGAATCGCCCATACGTGACAAAAGATGATCCGAACACACAAGCGGGAGGTAAATTTTATTCACCTTAGGATTTTGTAGAAATTGGGGAATAAATTGTAGCTGTTCACCTCACGCGTGGTTACGGAGATAGCTAAACACATTTCAACTTGAGCGCTTTTAATGTTTTTTCCAACGTTCACACTGTTCACCCTGTTAAATCTGTCACAAAGTTCGTCGCCTAAAACCCACCTGCTAATTTTCTGAAATCTAAATGAACAGGCCGTACAAACGTTACACACTAATTAGATAACCAATGTTTCAGACCAGAAGCTACAGATGAGCTTTGTCCCTGTTCAGACCTCTCTCGTTTTATGATGGAGAAAACATTGAAGTAATTAACCGTGGCTGTCTTCGGAGAGAATGATCCAACCCCTGTTGAGAATTAGGCGATCAAAGAACCAGTGTACAGTAAGCAACATGCCTCAGCAAAGTAACTCGGAGACGAAAGAATAGCCAGTCTAATGATAGTTATAGTCTCCTGTTCTTTTTTCATAAAGGAAACTACTCACAAGGTTGCTGAAAGCTCTTCGACAGCCCACGACCGGTTTTGCCCTTCTTGGGGCTCATCTGGTAGGCGCAGTTCCCGATAAATGTGAAACCCCGTCGTGGGCTGTCGAAGAGTTTTAAGCAACCGTGTGAGTAGTTTCATTTATGAAAATATACTGCGATATCTCGAATATCGTGCGAACTGAATCATGAGGCAGCCTGTGTGCAGCACATTCAGCTGGAGGACATCATAAACGAGAGATTCAATTGAGTCTCCCGTGAAAACCAAATTGATTTGCAAATGAGTGTATTTCTCGAGTCTCTTGTTCTGTTCACAATTATGCATTTCGGATCAAAACTTGGGTATCTTAAGCGAAATAACAAAATTGGTCGAAAAATTTGCGATTCACGTCTGTGAATTTTTTAGTGAATGGCGACCCCGTTTGATTTTCCGCATAGGCATGCTGAAGGCAGTGCAGATATGTCCTCGACTGAAAGTTACGCAAGGTATAATAATCGGAATATGAGCACGAGGGAACGTCACGCCTAACACACTGATAGGACACCTGCTCTTTCACCGTTCACAGAGTTGTGAATGAAAGCACTTATTGTGTGCTTTGGAGCGAAACGATTTAACCTATGACGGATGGAAATTTTGTTTGTCGAAAACAAGATGCCCTGACAATAATTCGTTCAGCGCGTTTAAAATGAACTGTGTTGCGCTGTTGATGCATTCACTCGCGTGGTTACAAATGCCAACGAGACACACAAGTAGTTGGGATTCACTTTTCCAGATACTTTTACAGGGATGAAGGATGTAAATGTTTGAAGCTGAAAGTGATGATTTCATCAATGAAACAGCGTTACCGTGCATGGCTTGCCGACGTGAACTGACACACAACTATTACACCTATAAAATCTAGTAAGCTCACCAAACGTGGTTAAATACGAGTTAGCAATCAATGACGATTGAACACTTTATACTGTGTAATAAATTTTAACTGCAGCTGCTTGCGGGCAGGCGTGTGGGGACGAGACGAATTTGTGTGCTGGTATCACAGCTAAAGTGTTGACTACGTTGCTTAAAGGCAAAACCACAAACGGAGCAGTACATATGATCCGACCAGTGATTGGTTATATCACTCCAAAGGATTTTCAACATGTAGTCTGGTTTCTTTGTGTCCCAAGGTTTTCATCGTTGTCACAGTTAATAAACTTAAGTGAGCGTGATTTGCATGAAGAGGGAGCCGGATGAGGGACGGTATTGGCTACCACTAAAGAAACTACTAATAATTCATTTCTTAAGTAGGATGATTTGAGTCTGTCGGTGCAGGCAGTGCTGTGATTGGATGTTCAGCACAGGATGTTTATAGGGTGAAGTAAGCTGGACCATCGCAAGTCCAACACGCAAGCAAAAAGTTTATGCCGACAAAGTGTGGGGGTCCCGATGGGGATAGCCACAACCACTGTGATTGTGCGGTGCTGTACAGATGTGAATTCATGAGCGGGCGCAGTGTATTCAATACGGAAACTTTGACTGAGCTCCCATAGCGCACCCTGTCTTCTGTATGACGGAACTGGATATCATCCTCTCATTTCAAGAACCTAGTGGATTGTGTTCCTTCATTCTTTGGCCGCCGAACCCCAATGTACTCGTCTACGCAACAGCAAAGTAGTGCGCATACTCAAATATCTTGAGCGCGGACTAGCACTCTATTTTTGAGATTCAAAGAACATGGACTATGGTTCGTGAACCAGGTTTAGAGTGTAGTACACTGGAAGTTTTTGTTCAAACTGGTAGAAAGCCTCATGTTCGGTAGACACATCGCCATTAAACGGAAGGCTGAGGTTAATGGGTTTTCTCACAATTGTGTTGCTGACAATTTTGGGTACTTTATTTAATATGTTCAATTATAAAAATAGTACATATAATACATATTTAATTTAAGATCAGATTATGTATGCTTATGGGAACGTAGCTGTTAACTTTGGTATACGAACGGACCACCTAAGTATTTGATATACCACACATTTCAGTATACCGCCGCGACGTCTCTCAAGGTCAACATCTATGAAGTAGAAGGTACCGGTTTCTCCTTCCGAAGTGAATTGAACTTCATTGATTTCTTTATGGAGCTGGTCCATCTCGTTTGTATGTTTTAAGCGTGCGAGGATGTCGCTCAAATGTCGGCAGTAGTACTATGTTTTCTCTATGATAGCATTTAGGGGTCCTTTACTGATCCTAATAATGGAGTAGACCAGTTGTCCCTTGACAGATTGACCATGCCGCCTCTTATTCGGCTGTCGGTTCCGTGTACACCAGGCTTGTGTTTAATACTGCTGTTTTAGTAGTTGCAACCGTTTTAACTGAAAAGACCGTATTGATCTTATATTCGTCAACCCACTTCTGCTTTTATTTTAAA
The DNA here is from genome assembly GCF_000715545.1 of Opisthorchis viverrini. Lineage (NCBI taxonomy): Eukaryota > Metazoa > Platyhelminthes > Trematoda > Opisthorchiida > Opisthorchiidae > Opisthorchis > Opisthorchis viverrini. Next base: position 106,702 of record NW_008751850.1, read on the forward strand.
TAGGGATTTCCGGAATATCATCAACACTAGTAAAAGTACGGTTCCGCTTTAACGTAATTTTAATGCTCGGCTCACACAAATGAAGTCTGTCAGGGGACATTCTCATACTGTCAAGGAAGGAGTGAGGCCGAACTGCTCTTTTTATCTGGGTACTTCAGCAATCCGATCAATTATGGGGGGGGAGTGAATTCGATGACAGCTACCAGTTTCTGGAAGACCGCATGGTGAGCTCCAGAGACAGGTATATTGAAAGTGTATATGATCGGGCCAGTGTGAAAGAAACTTCCACGGAGTAATGGGCAAGTAACGTAAACAGAAATTAATGAAGTGTCGGGCACAATGGGACCCCAAACTACGCACGAATTGCACAGATAAAGATGAAATGAATTCTGTCTCCAGAACTTTGGAAGAAAGCATATACACAGATAAGTTCAAAGCGGGACATTTGAGACAACTTAACTGACCTATGAAGTTCACCTAATTATCAGTAAGGGTGCAACGCTCGAACACATCATATCAAAACTGGGTCGTCGCTCCAAGAGTCATCAGTGAGCGTTCCCGGGTCTGGTGACCACCATGTGCGTGCTAGAGAACAGCACAAACAGAGTTAGTCGCTTATAGCCACAATTATCGCATTGCCGTTACAATCAACGCCTTACAAGTGGGCCAATTATAATACACTATCCATCGAGTTCTGCTACCTCTCTCTTAGATTATGGCTCACAGAGCTTTTCTACAACCAGTTGGATAACTCGTTTCTGCGAAAACGTTCAATGGAAATCCGCACCGATCAGCAACGCCGGGTGAATCGATTTGTGTATTGCAGAAAGATGAGCAGTCAGTGATCGAAATGCGAAGTGATGGCGACCGGTTTAATTTGATCAGATGCTACTCGACTTTAGGGTGCTCGTTGTGTCTAAGCACAGTACTACTGATAAGCAAAACAGGTTGTACAAGTTGTTCAGCCTTACCATAAAGCCAGGGGTGCCTCCGATGAACTCAGAGGTCTAGCGTGTGCATCGAATTCACCCACCGTTTTGACCATATCCGAGTTCTCGTAGTGTACAAGAATGTGGTAACCGGTCGTGGGGTATCTCAGAGTTTTCAGCAACCTATTGAGTAGTTTTTTATGTGGAAAAGAATGTAATCGGTAGATACAGTTCATTGAAGCACACATAGAAATGGTATACAAAGAGTGTCAAGTATTTCGACAAGTTCGAGGTTTGGCTGAAATAGAAAATTGGATCACACAGAGTCAGAAGTTCGCAGGGATGCAGTCAGGAATGAAGGAGTGACTTGTAAGATAAAGGATACACCAAAATTGGTGCCACCCACCGCAGCACATTCACAACTACCTGAGTTTCGCAATCTGTTGCATCCATAAAACAGGCAGGCCATGAACTTACCAATGTACTTGGACCATTTATTTGCGTTTCAACCGACACCAACCGACAGAGAATGTAGTGTGAGCACAAGAGCGGCTTGTTGGCGATCTGTTCAAGTTTTCTCAAACAAAATAAGACCAAAATAAGTTTTTGAGAAAGAGACCTGAGTAGGAGACGGAGCACAGCGGATGTGAGCAAAGGAGTTCACCGTAGTTGTGTAATTAGAGGATTTTCTGCTAGGAACCACATTAGAGAAGTGGCTATCGGAACGGGAAGCAGTTAATAGGTCGCGGGACATCGGTGGTCTTATGTCTTCCGCCCTACTTTCTGCAGTGAATTGGGCAACCCGGCTGATGTCAGCACTTACAATCAAGGTACCATTGTCCCTCAGGTTTGTCCAAGCCTAAATTGGGGGAAGATTACGTTCCTCACCCAGATCCCTTTGCTCAAAATCCTGGCCACAAGATAGGGTGGTTGGCTTGAGGCTATTCGTGTAATCCGAATTTCAAGGAACAAATTATCGCTTCCTATTTGACGTCCATCGAGGCCGCTCTTCATTAAGCAACCCGGGGGGCGACATTTTGTGGCGGTTCGTGTCCCCCATGGGCCAATCAGTTATTCTTGCGTTCGCACCTGGATAAGTTCCGTACTTTTTGCGACACACTTTCCAATTGCACCTTTGCTGAAAAGTTTACTGAGCAGAAAATATTTTAAAACAGCCCAGGTATACTCAACAATGTGTTAATCTTCTTCGGATTGCAATTGAATTACTCATTTGTCCCGTAAGCTTCATGACATATTTTCAAATAAACGCAGTTTCCTAGACCGAATTTCAAGAAAATCAACTTCTGTTGATGACGCCACATTTTCTTTGCAGTGGTTAATCTAATAACACTACAAATCATTTTGGTAAATTGATCTCGGTTGATTTCAGAAAATCGTTTAGTTTGCCCTGGGAATACCAGCCTCGGATAAAGACAACTTCCTAACTGACAGTTTTTTGGCAATAATTTACATACTCTATACTGTTTCGTTCGGTCCATCATCGGTTTGTTTAATCTATACAAGTTACCTGACTGTCTATACAGTAAACTTAGGAACAATCTCCACCAAGTTATTAAATAAACACTGCGGGTTCGTTTTGACAGGATGATAAATAATATGCGAATCGAATTCCACATAAACTGCATTCCATAAGTTTAAGCTTTATGCTTCCCAGTTCCCGGAATCGTTTCCTTGTCGTACACACCTTGACTGCTACATCAACTGATTTGCGTCTGCAACTTTTCTTGCAGGCAATCAAGTCATTCATCTTGAAAACTGGGCATAAACAACAGACCAGGTGAAGCGGGGGGAGGGATTGTCGTACATCATCGTTTAGTCTACGTTCCTCGACTGCTTGGCACAAAGGCATATGAGAAAAACAGTGATGTGCGACTAGGGTGGGGCATTTAACAGGTAGAAAAAGTGATCCCTGAAAACATAGCTTTGAGGGAATTCTGTGGTAGCCTGCAATCTACTGACGGTCAATAAGTCACCTCAAAGATTTTGCTACGGAGCAACCGTCCAACTGGGCTTACATTAACCGGTTTAGCGCTATGCAACAGTTAAACGATTTTTTCCAGACAATATGACCAGATATTTGTGTTTTGATGATAAGAAACAGAATCCCGTCGCAACATAAGAGTTGCGTACGTGACTGAACAAGTCACATACTGGCAAAGCTGATCGAATAAGAGTAGAAAAACCTACGGCCACCATGCTTTCGCCATCCACCACGCTTCTCGATCTTGGACAAGCACTGGTGAAAGTGGTATCGTCCTTGAGTGCAGAGCCATTAGACATGAGAGTGGAAACTTCAATTGCATGGAGTTTTTTGAAATGTAAACATCCTCGAGAGTTTTTTGAACACCTGTGTCTGTTCTCTTTGAATGTTAAACAATAGTGAATAAACATTGCAAAGTGGTTTCATAAACTCTGTACCAATCCATCATCACATGCAGGGACGACTCGTTAACACGGAAAACCTCATAGTCGCCTCTTTCATGAGTATCATACAGCGTTACACGGACTCTATCAGGAAACAGGGATGATATTGTTGATGATGAACAGAGAAACTGGTGTACTTCATTCATTTGACAACGGCATGCTCAACTTGGTCCAAGCTGAATCACAGTGATTATGAGCAATACCCAATTTGTTTTTTTTTGTTCAGTTTGGAGACATTTTGTGCTTTGATCGATTGTTGTGTCTGATTTTTCGAACATTTCATATACTCAGAATCTAGGTGGGTCATCATAAAACCTGCCAGCTAGTCAGGTTCGTTTATTTTTTCCACTCCATTATCAAGCTCATTGGTTTGTCTGTAAAAATACGCAGATCCCCCAGGGACTCGTAGAAAAACTCTGGTCAAAACAGCGCAGGTGAAACGGCCAAAACAGAATTTTCGTGCGTGATAGTAATTACCTGATGAAAATATATGTCATCTAAATCCGAACCACTGCAAGTGTTTTGATAAACACTGGAGTTTCATTATCCAGGCAGAATAAATCTGATATTTTTGATATATTTTTATGTTTCCGATGGATGTCAGTACGCGCATTGAAATTGTGAAACTCTATTATTCCCTTGGTGAAAGCGCCATCGCTGCAGTTCGTGGTTACAAAACCAAACAATGACTCATCAAAAATCCTTTCACCGTGTCGAACATTACACGCTAGATTGCGAAATTTGAGTCCACTGGAAGGAAGTCTCTGAGTGATGAAAGAGTGCTCAGAATGCCGTCGAGCAACTTCAGTCCCAGAGCACCATGGCATCTTCGTCAATGACTCAGGTGTCTCAGTTGACCGGCATTCCCGCGCCAGCGTGCATCGTATTATGAGACACCACCTTCATCTCTACCCGCACCACTTCACTTTATTACAAAGCATCCCGGAAGAAGACAAGGAGCAACGTGTCATCTTCTCTAACTGACTGCTGGACAATGGAGAAATCGTTCCCAACATTTTATGGAGCGATGGCATTATCAACAAGCCCATTTGCGTGATATGGTCCCGCGAAGCTCCTCACGAGTACCTCACCCATGGTCTCCATTCCTCTCACCTCTGTGTGTTGATGTGGTTCTCCTCAGGGTGTCTCCTGCGTTCGTTTTCCTTTGATGCTACGGTTTCCGGTGACAGTTTCCTCCATATGCTGCAGACGCATGTTATCCCGCAACTCGAGCAGCACAAGAAGCCATCGACGGTCTTTGACAAAATGGCGCCCCACCCCACTACTCAAACCAAGTGAGAACTTACCTCCGAGAGCAGTTTTCTGATGAGAGTCATTGCTCGTGGATTTCCATACTTTTGGCCCACAAGCTCATCCGATCTCACACCTCTGGATTGTTGGTTTTGGGGAATGATCAAGGCTCGCGTACATCATGAAAATAAATGGAGTTAAGAGGAAGAGTTGAAGGGGAGTGTGCACGAGTGACGCTTGAGGCAGTTAAACATGTTGTGTCTCATCTCATACCGCCTCCAACTTGTTATCGAAGAAAGTGCAGTTTCTTCCAACATCTTTGATGATGTCAGGTTACTTAAGGTAAATCTACATAACGCATGTATGTCCACAAAAAAAATGATAAATTTTTTGAATTGGTATTAAAGTTTTGACATATTACTTTTGCGCCTATTATGAGACACCCTGTATTTGTCCTCCTGGTGAAGTCATGAATCATTTCGCCTGGATATATAGATATATGCCAAAGTTTTCTAACTCAACAATGTCTACTCTGCTCGCCTTTATATGTGAGGAACCTTACGAGATATCGACGCGCGCAAAGTATTGTCATAATCAAAATTCCTATTTTCAACTCAATAACACCGTCAATAGGTTTTACTTCATCCACACTGTACCAATAAGGTTCGCGTGGAACGGATGCTCGCTTCTCAAATCGGAGTCTTTCCGGTTGGGAGCCGAAAGCCACCATACACTTAAGGTTCGTGTGGCTGATTCGCAGAGTTTGAAATTACCCAGCTTCCGCTCAAATGGGACGCGGCGCCGCCCATCTCTCAATCGCTTGTTTCTCGCTACGTCATCATCTGTCTATTGGTACTTTTAGCGACGAATTTGAATTCACAAGAATGTTCCTTTTATTTATG
>NW_008751850.1:112517-117026 GCF_000715545.1 Opisthorchis viverrini
CTTTTGCTGAATTGATTGAATGATTGACTGGCCTGGATGCTTGCCGGCTTTCCTGTTGAGATTTTGGTGGAGCAGTAGGTTTCGGGCATTCTGAGGTTACATTCAGGAATCTGACTTTCCTGATAATACTTACCAGCTGTGGTTCCGAAAAGTGACTAAATTCAACAGCTGGACTTGATACCCTTTTATTTATTCAAACAAATGTAATCCCAATGATGTGCCGTCAGTGTTGGTCACTGCCAACTGATATGAAGTACGATAATCATTTCTAATTTCCAATTCACTTAACCGACATTACAACTTCTGGGGTATCAAAACCTGATGACCAATATCCCTACAGACAGTGAACAATTTGAAACGCTTTTAAGCAATTTGTGTGTGATAAATATCGTGAGAATATCGTGCGACTTTTAAGTCTATTCTATCTTACTTGAATTAGTACGCTTTTATCGTGTTCAGCTCCTCCACTCCTTAGAATTCCAGGAATATGTGCGACATACTGATGGCGTCTACTTGACCGAATAACATGGCATATTTGACAATATCCGGTGACATACTACAATATCCAGATGTCGCTTCCGGGGAACAAAAACTATACTACACATATGTTACGATGGAGAGCTAAGCTTGAAATTTTGGTTGAGGAATCTTGTCTATGTCTAAACGTGTTCTTAAAGTTTGGGTGAAACAAAGGAGGCAAAACTTAGCAATTTCGTTTTTTTTTGTTGCATCTTGTTTTCTGTCGACACCTAAAAAGGAATCTGCTACGGCGATGTGCAGCAAACATAGTAGTCTGATGAAGAAGGTCACAACTATGGAAATGTTGATTGTTGGCCTAATAGAAAATAAAAGTGATCGGAATAAAATATCTTGTGGCTGTTCTGACCACAACTGCAGTGCGTAAAAGTTGAATTAGGGATGCAACTTTACTCTCTCGGTAGAGATATTCATTGTTCCATCGCCCTTATGAGTGCGCGTTGTTATGACCAATCGCTATCTCAAAGTTGTCAGTCGGATACCTAATGTGTATGCACTTCTCCTCCGGGTGAAAAGATGTCTAGTAGTCGCTTAGCACTCGTACATTATTACGTATTTTCTCACGGATGCTGTTCACACCTGAAGCCACCATGGTAAAATCAAACTTACAAATTTATTCTTTCTGAAAGGCATTTTCCAGTTATTTTCCTCAAAAAATGGGATACTTTTGAAGGCACTGTATGTTCTTCTTCCCAAGATAAATACGTATGAAACAAGGGGACGCAGAATGATTAACGGATTGGCTTAAACTCTTTTCAAATTAGTGGACAGTAGAAAAATACCTCTAACCACTGTCGGGTTTATCACTTGATATTACTCATTACTCTCGGTAGTTAGAGGCATCGTCAACATCTGATTGGCTGCTGATGGGATGGAAATGATCACCGAGTCTCTCATCCAGTATAGCATGAAATTCAGTTTGGTAAAACTTGAGTCTCACAATACTCCCCCATCCGAGCGATGGTCGATCTCGTGTTAATCTTCTACCGACTTCTGTTTACCCAGTGGTTTTGGACGGATTTCTTCTCGTTGAATTAAGTAATTCAACAATGTACATATTGGGAATTCTAATTTTCTGGGTGACAAAGTAAGGTGATCTGGTTGCAGAACTTCTCGTCCGCTTCAGTGGTGGTGATGATGATCGTTCAACTGTAGCACCCTTTCGGCGCTTAACTCCCATGCCACACGAAGGAAGCACGAGAACTGGGATACCTCCAGATCGCTCAAGCCTAGACAGGAGAAGTCGAGAGGCAGAGGTTAAGCTCGAACCACGCACCTTCCGGTCAGTCAATTTGCTCTCGAACCACTTGGGCCATCTCACCCTCGCTTCGTTGAAATCAATACCAAATTAATTTGCACATGAGCATTTGTCGCCCCGAAAGTACAAACTGTTACTCAAATAGAAAAAAGGGCAGATGAAAATTCTCCGAACAAGGCTATTTGACGAGCCCTATAGAAAGCGAAGTAGTTAGTGAGTTGTTCGTAACTTCCATCCAAATTACGAGCGGTGTTCAGTTACTCAGGGTAACATTGCTTGAAGTAATCTTGCCTCCCGTACGGAAGTGTTTTGCTTGCTGCACTGAAGCAGACTTCCAAAGATCATGCACTTTGTGATAGCGTTACATGTTAATAAAAAACTCTGCGACATGTGGTTGTGCACTCATCACAGGCATGCAAATAATAGCCGATCAGCTATATTTGATACAAGACTGTCACCGAAACCTTCCAATTTGCACTTCACATCAATGTACTAAAGAGAGAACTTGCGTAAACAGCTGGACAAACAAGATCACACAAGCTCAGTATTTGATTAGATGCAAATACGACGTTTTAAATGACTTTGAAATGACTTTATACGTACGAGGTCGTCAGCAGTAAAAGCATCTCTGAAAACTGACTGGAACAACAGAAAAGGGAAAAGGAACGGAATGCGGTGAGCTTTTGGTGTCTTGGTAATGGTCACTTTGGTATAATACTTCAAAAAGCGAATGTCTCCTTGGTTGTGTTGTAGATTGTCACTTTGTTCGTTCACTGGCTCAACTATGAAATATCAAGTTCAGTGGAAAGAAACTGAAGGGAAACGGTACTTGGGCACACAAATGGGTACTAGGCGTGATCGTGAACCAGCGACACAGCTAAGCAGCGCAACAAATATTCCAGTCTTTATAAAGTTATTCTTTCGGAGAAGAGCAATGTTATTGGCAACCATGATCAAAACTCGGGTTGGGTACTTTTCAGTGTGTGATCCGTTTGCCCGGTGACATGTTCACTCGAGGACTGAACTTAATTTTAAGAAATACCCTCATTTGCAAATCAATTTGGTTTTCACGAGAGACTCAACTGAATTCCTCGTATATGATATTCTACCACTGAATGTGCTGCACACAGGCCGCCTCATGATTCGGTTGGAACGCAGTAACCGCAGTATATTTTCATAAGGGAAACTACTGACAGGATTGCTGAGAACTCTTCGACAGCCCACGACCCGTTTCGACTTTCTTGGAGCTCATCAGGTAGGCGCAGTTAACGTTATGTTCTACTTGAACCCATTTGAAGTGTATCTGAGAAATACACTCATTTGCAAATCAGTTTTGTTGATGAGCCCCAAGAAGGGCGAAATCGGTCACGGGCTGTCGAAGAGTCTTCAGCAACCCTCAGTTTTACTTCATGATCACTGGACTTCTTGATAGAATGTCAGGTATGAAAGTGAATTTTACTTTGAAGACTTATTTCATATGTGTATCTTGCTCGGACTGACAGCCGCGGAGTGGACCTTGATTTCATTGAATCCGTTTGGTTGAGCCAATTTCGGTCCAAATGTTTGTTCAAAAGCAAAGATTATTTCCTAATGTGTGGAAGTTCTTCTCATTTAATGTACCTTTTGAAGCGAAAGAAATAATAGCAATAATTTATAATTTATTGAGTGATCCACGCGCGTAGCTCACCGTTCTTTTCTATCCACCTTGCAACGACTCAAGTGAGTAAAACATTTCGCGAGCGAGCAAAACCTGTAGAATATATGCCAGCATTCGTTCCGCAATGCGTGGGCAATTCTCTTTCCTTATTGAATTGGCTTGAGTCAGCTCTTGTTTCCCAATTTGATTATCATCAGTAAGGTGCTTCCCGCGTGGGAATAGGATCCAACTTTTGGTATTTCTCAGTGGCGTCCGGTTGGACTCTTGCCACTTCAGACAGCTCCACTAGAATTCCCCCGAGAGTAAGTACCAGCTAGCAGCTACCGGATTAGAGGCTACTTGACATACTATGTGTAAATTTCATTTCATCAGTTCCTCCGAGAGATTACATGATAAATGCATCCAGATTTTTCGTCAAGTACATTGTCCACAAACGCAAGGCTCAAGTGGGTAGTTATTGTATAAGCAACTCTATGTCGACAGTTTGAAAAAATCGAGGGATGCAATTTTTTTCAGATTTTTTTCTCCGCAATGCGTTGAAGCCAGTGTGCAAATGCGACTATTTTATTTCGTCTGAAGAACAGTAACGTCGCATCCATGCGTGTGTACGGTCAGCCTAGATTCCTGGAAAAACTCAGATATCAAAGAATTCGGTGATCTGCCTAGATTGAATGAACTCCTTTGGCATTTCCTCTGATCAAGTGTAAACCAATAAAATGTCCGTTGGTGAGCTGTTTGTTACCCTTGTGAGCTAGAAAGCTTGGTTCATTCCTCCAAAAATGAGCCCGAAAATCTTCTGACGTTTGCTGCTTTTGAATTTGCCATTCTCTGTTGTCACAGTGCGATTCTGCCTGGTGGTTTACCTGAAAAAAGGATGCATTTGACTTGCGCTCGAATCACGTGGAGCCTAAATGTGAACTAAATTCGGATCAGACCACTAGTCGTCGGAAAATCTAGCCAGGGGTGTAACGGTGATACTACTGGTGGGGAGGCATGCGAGTAGTATGTGTTGTTCTTGAAAATTCGCTTTGCGTCTCTTGAAAAGGGAGATCTGTTG
>NW_008751850.1:117294-129363 GCF_000715545.1 Opisthorchis viverrini
TATAACGGTGATACTACTGATAGGGAGGCAAGCGAGTAGTATGTTTTCTTGTAAATTCACTTTGCGCCTCTTGAAAAGTGAGATCTATTGCAGAATTTGTGAAGTCTCTTTGTAGCACTTGCTTGGATTTGGATAACAGTCAATGAATATTCAGGAAAGTTCAGAAGGTGAAGATGGATATTCAGTTTTTGCAAACAAGATGCATACGAGTTTTGCTTCCCCGTCCAATAGTCTGTAACTGGTCAGTTGGCATTTTCTAATTGATAGCTCCGCAGAAAAGGCCTTCTCCCTTTCAGGGATAGTGAAAATCTCTTCACCAATATGGTCGGAGTGTTTTTAAATAACCTCACTTTTTGGCTGAATGGTGTATACAACAGACGATAATGCTCGATGGATGATTTAACAACATTGCTGCCCTCTTTCTTCCTCCGATAAGATCACTTCGTCTTAAAGGCTCATGGGATTTTTAAAATCAGTCGATTTAGTTAAGACTTGCTTCTTTAACTGCGACTACAAAAATGCATTCAGCATACAGTGATGTATGCGATTGCAAGCTTGCTCCAGATATTGGTTATGACTGCAAACTGACAGTTACCTATGGTGAATGTGGTGCTTTGCTTTTGATCGTACCCAAACGGACGAGACAAAAACAAGGTTTATTTCATAAAGGAAACTACTCACAAGGTTGTTGAAAACTCTTCGACAGCCCACGACCGGTTTCGCCCTTCTTGGGGCTCATCAGATAGGCGCAGTCCCCGAGTTTCCGTCAACCTCATGATCTACTTGAACCTAATTCGAACTGTTTTCGAGAAATACACCTATTTGCAAGTCAATTCGGTTTTCATGGGAGACTCAATTGAATCTCTCGTTTACGATATTCTACAATTGAATGTGCTGCACACAAGCCGCCTCATGGTTCAGTTGGCACGATATTCGAGATATCGCAGTGTATTTTCATAAAGGAAACTACTCACAAGATTGTTGAAAACTCTTTGACAGCCCGCGACCGGTTTCACCCTTCTTGGGGCTCATCAAGTAGGCGCAGTCCCCGAGTTTTCGTTAACTTTTTGACAATCTACTTGAACCAGAATTAGAAACGAACTGATCCCGCGGTCACCCTGGGGTGTCTATGGGGCATATTTTAGTCCCCTTAACATCAAAATACTTTGGGTGAATTCACGCATCAAGCAGCTTGAAACATGAGTGATACGGCAGCTGACTATGGTATTGCGTTTGACACACAAGAAATGATGCGGTGATGGTTCTAACTTCGCTAGTCCGAAAAAGTTCAACAAGATTTTAAGTAGCGTAAATCACTTCTTTTGACTGACACAATTGCCGAATACTTTCTGCACGCAAACTGAAGCCTTGCGTGTTTGGTTCACTTAACTTTCAAGATTTTTGGACGAGAAAGCGAAACTTGGGTAAGCCGTGTGACCTCCTTCCAATAGCTTGCTTCACAAAATCTACTTTATTAAAAAGCTTGAAATGGCTTGACCCTACATATACTTGCTTCCAGAATAAAAGAGCATTGTCCTCTAAAAACAGAGCAGGGTGTTCAGTCGGGAAAAAAGCGCATTTTCTGTAGCGGTCATTTCGTTTTGAAATCTGCATCTTTTCTCAGGTGGGTCAAAATGACGAGGCCCATCGGTAGGTCATTAGCACGGCAGTCATTGCTATCAATATTTCTGTAAACATGCAAAGACGTAAAATACACTCATTTGCAAATCAATTTGTTTTTTTCACGAGAGACTCAACTGAGTTCCTCGTTTATGCTATTCTACAACCGAATGTGCTGCACATAGGCCGCCTCATGGTTCAATTGGCACGATATTCGAGATATCGCAGTACATTTTCATAAATGAAACTACTCACAAGGTTGTTAAAAACTCTTCGACAGCCCACGACCGGTTTCACATTTATCGGGAACTGCGCCTACCTGATGAGCCCTAACTGGAAGGGCGAAACCGACTGTGGGCTGTCGAAGAGTTTTCAGCAACCTTGTGAGTAGTTTCCTTTATGCAAAGTAAATTTTGATGAATTATTCGCGGCACAAATCAACCATTCAATACTACCCTCGGTAGGGTGCCCATGGTAGCATCATAACACGATACAAATAGCGTTATGCTGTTTGTCCAAAAAAGTTCTTTCTGGACACTACATCTGGTTAAAGCTTACTCAAACAGCCTGGATAAGCCGTTCCTAATCAATAGTCCATAGCACATGTTTTAAACTCCGCGGCGTTGTTGAACTTGACGGCGCACTGTGGACACAATCATACCGGAAGTAAACACTGAGGGATTCTTAATATCGTTGAATTAGAGAAAAGCTTCAGTTGTGCCAACCTACTGGAGGAGTTGCGTATAACTCGGCAAGGAACTAGCACAACTCACTCGATTGGCAAGCGAAAAATACACTCTCGTAGAATCCATCGGCAAATCAACGAAGGTCTATCATAAAGGGTATTAATTTTTCATTAGTTAGTTTAATGAATATTACGTCAACTTTAAATGCAACTGTTGTAATCTTTGCTCGAAAAGACCCATTGATAGCGAATGTGCTGCGTTGTCATTCTAGTACTCAGTTTATTAAGTAGTAACAGTTGAATTCACCACGGAGAATGCGGTAGAACTGGGTTGTAAGGTAACTTATATCATAACACTCTATATCTGACATCTGCACGTGTTCAAAGCACGCGCCTTGCAGCGAGAAGATCAACATCTTGTTCAACCCAAAATACGCGTACAGTTTTGGAGAAACACCTTTTAGTTTGCTTCTCTCCTACTGCAATTTACTGCGGTGTTCTGGTGATCCGCTAGCTGATAGACGATGAGGCAATCTGACAATTTCTAGACAGTTCTGTAAATAGATCAAATATAAAAAATGTACCCTGTTGAAGTCATTCTGTGGCAGTAGGGGTTCACGGAAGTCCTAATGGATTGAAAACCGAAAGAAACCTAATGAGATGAAAACTAAGTAGGAAAGATCTGATACCTACATATAATTCCCACAAAGTGACAGGTACTGTTAACTAACGTGGTCCCTTTTAAAAACAATCTTTTGATGTGTCATTTTTTAAATAAACGGGTCGATGTCAGTGGTGTTGTGTGAGACTGGTGGACTTGTACAGCTGTTCCCCTGGCGTCGGAAGACTGTGACAGGGCAAAGTGTAAGCTCTAGGCTATGTGTGCATAAGTTCAGACCCGGGTAGTTTGTGTTAGGCGCACCAGAGACTGATTCATACGTACATAGCTAGTCATATTGCAAAACGCTCGACCATCTCACCAGGCAATTAACAAAAAAACTCTAAAGGCATAAATCTGGAAGCTGCAACCTAAGCATTATCCTGGATGTGGGCCAGTTCTACACCACTTGACACTTCAAGGACGAAAAATCTGGGCCCACAGTACCTGGATATGAGCGCTCATATGGGAGGAGCACTCGGTTGTCTATACTTACCTGGTATGTTATGTTACTTCGTTAGCCAACATATATTTGCGGGACTCTCTGTTCTAAAGTAGCTATTTGGTACCAAGTGATTTGATCTCACACAATCACCTACAATCACCTCTTTTCTTGAACAATATACCATTATTCTGCGGTTAGGGTATTGTCGGATTTGAAACCTTGGATAGAACCTAACAATTCAAAAGAACCTAATTATAGTAAGCTGTGAGTTGCAGTCAGTCTGACGATTTTCGCTCGATGTACTCAGTCCACCGGTGGGTCGTATTTTCGGGAAATCTCAATAGTTGCTCTAAGGATCTTGTGAAATAAAGTTCATTTTTGCGAATATACACTCACTTGCAAACTAATTTGGTTGTTCGAGAGACTCATCTGGAAGCCACCTGAATCTTTCGTTTGTGATCCCTGAGAACATCACAAACGAGAGGTTCAGCTGGGTTCCAGGTGAGTCTCTCAAAAAACCAAATTAGTATGCAAATGAGTATATAATCACTAGGAACATTCACTGTTTCATTTTGCCAATCCCTGTTAATTCACTTTTACTGGTAATAAATTTCGCTTATTCCTTGTTTGCCTCTGTTTGTTGCATCAAATGAAATAGAAAGATTAATTTGCTTTAGGCGTGTGTGATTTCTTTCATCGAACAATAAGAAATATCCGTAGGGCATTACTATTTAGCCTGTCTTTGATCAACCGAACATAACTTCGGATAAATTTGAAGCGGTTTATTCAAATCAATCGTCAACGGATTTTCAGCAACCCCGTGAATAGTAGTACATTACAAGGGTTCGTTTTTGTTTTGAAGCTTTCTGATCTGAGATCTTGAATGAAAAGGCGGCCTCATTTGACAAAATGACTGATGGAAAATAGAACCCATTGGAATGAACGACTGGAGCATATGGTTTTAAGAAACAAATTGCCTGTTACCTGGAGTAAAAATAATGACGTCAGAGTCTCAGTGTCATGCTAAGTATCCAAGATAGACGATAGATTTCACCTGCATCCTGCAGTATACCAAACTTTTCACCTCAAACCATCCGAATAACTGGATGGTGAGATTAACTAAAAGAACCAACTTCAAGAATAACCGGTGGCGCTTCACGGAACAAGAAGCGAAATTCCGGCCAAATGTAAATACACGGTTGCTGGATTGCTTCAGACAGTTTAGGCATGTGATATTTTATCGCTGGCTCAAGGCTTATTTCATTCTTCCGATGTAGATTTTATCACTTTGGCCATTCTTTGCACAGTGTGCTCGTTTCAGACATTGTCTTGTCGAGCTTCGAAAATGGTTGTAAGTTATGCGTTACCTCCAGAACTACTCCAAGTACTGTATGTATACAACCGAGTGAAACTTTCACAGAACCGATGTAGCTGTATGATAACAAAAAACACTATTTCGAGTTTCCGCAATTATACCAGAGAATAGCAGCCTGTCTGAAGAAAACTGAAACTAGCAAATAGTAGTAGCGGGTTTTCCCTCAACCAAAAATTTTCAGTAATCAAATTCATTGAAGCACAAATTCGTTTTCGAACATGTAAAAACGTGCTTGTTGCAAATTGGTGCTGAACACCTCCCAAAGCACGTCAAGCATTATTCTCTATCCCATCCCGAGCCCTCTACCCGACTTGGTGAATACACCACTCTATGCCCGATACATCCACATGAATTTGAAGGCTGATCCGGTTGACTGAGTCCACACTCAACTGGAGCGTAGGATTGCATGCTTCACTAGGCTGTTGCATTTAAAAGAGTTGAATACATCCGACCACCAGTTTCGTTACCTGATATGATAGGAATGGGAGGCTGATTTCGATGAACCATGACCAAAGCTGAAACGCTTTCCCAAGTGATGCGTAACACATGACCCACGAATCCCTTGGGAACTCTCAGCCGACCGTCCCTCATACTGGACTTTGATGTAATGCAATGGGGAGGAACTCCTAGACGAACGCCTGGCTCGACATTACAATAAATAAATAAATAAATAAATAGATAAACAGGTACGTAAGCAAGCACCCAAGTAAATAAGTAAGTGATCGATCAGAAGTAATACCAAATCAATGCTTGCCTGCTACGCGTCCCGAAGAAGGCACCTAGTCTGCATGATTGCCCAGGCCCACACAGGGCCTTTGATCACGTGGCTGGTCATCTTAATTCCAAGGATCCACATTCAGTTTTGAAAATTGCCTCATTGCAGTAGCTACAGCTCAGTGATTGTGGTCATTCTTAATGGAAGTAATATCCAAAAAGCACCTTGATTTACTGTATTGAACTGCCCCCAACTATTACGAATCACAGGACACGCATATAACCGCAAAGTTGCAATAATGTCATTATAAGTTGCTCATTGTAGTATAGATTGTTATGAGAGACAATAACGGTTCGACTCTTTGCGTCGTGATCGGTCACAAAGTGTTGAATGCAGTTTAAGAAATTTCATGTGTATCAGTTTTGTTGAAACAGACTCCGTATTCACAGAAAGAAAAGCTGACCGAATTCAAAATCAAGCTGCATTCCCGCATCCAGCTGGAGTGTATCTGAATGGAAAACCTGGGTTGATATTTTCAAAGAAACTTCCGGAAATATTCATGCAGCTACAATAATGTTCTTTTTCTAGAGTTTATTGCCTTTGTCTTGGGGCTTGTTAACAGCTTTGCTGCTTAGGTACTTATTGGATTATACGCATCGGAATTAATTTCCCATTACATTCTGAAAACGGTTGGTGTAGTGCATCAGAACGTCTTATAACCTGCAGCAAAACCCATGGATCGCAAGGGAGGCGGACGTCAGGATCAAATCCGTTTGAGATATTTTTATTCGATTGTCTGTGTTATACTTTGAGAATATTGTTATTGGTGTATGTCATGGTTGTACGAGGGCTGGGATATTGCCGGGGCGCCCACACCTAGACAGGAGGACGACTAGGGTCCTCAACCAAACCTTTGGCTTAAAAGCCTAACCACAAGGCAGCGGTGTTCGGCTGGAAATTCAAGTACATTAATATTTTTACGGAGCACGTCGCCGTACATCTTCCAACCCCCAAACTGGAGGGCCAGGAGACTGTGTTCGTCCCATGGACCAACCTGTTATGAGAGACTCTGTGAGCATCGTGCGGACCCTCCCCAGTGTAGCTCAAGGGGTCGCCGAGGTACACAAACCGCCACACCACGGTAAGGTCCAGTCTCTTCGTGATGGTCTCAGTATTTACGCATCGGCCGAATCGTTTGTTCAAAGAAGCTTTATAAAACATCTGCTTTTCCTGCGATTTAGCAAAATCAATAGATATATTTCTGTGACCTCTGAAAGTTTGGTTGACGTTGTCTCTAGTCTGGTTGTTTAAAAATACCAGGTTGTGGAATTACGCAAACCTGACCAGAAGGTGTTTCATGCCCGAAACAACAAGGGTCTCAACGAACTGGCTGAAAACTGCATTGTTAATTTGTTGCTTTTCGCTCTGGGCCACAGGAGGAAAATCAAAACGAACTTTTTGATAGACTTTCTCAATATTACAACTTCATCCTTAGCCTAACTATGGATGTGAAGGGCATGCTCAGGGATTTGATTTTCTGGCAATAGATTTTTGGACGATTTGTTTGGATTCTCGATTTTGTGCCGCCTGACCTCAGTGCTTGCATCTGTGACTGTCTAATCGAACTTAGCGGTGGAATAGAACCTAAGAGTGTGTATGATGATCTATTCATTCTGATGGAAAAATACGAAATTGTGCGATAATCATGAAAACATTATACAGGGTGTCTCATAATAAACGCAAAATTTAATTAAGTAAGTAAACGTACCAAATCAAATAAAGGATAATAAAATTAGCTAATGTTGATAGTTTCATAGTGGAGGTTTTGTAAGCAAGTGTCAAAATTCTTTCCGTTTACGATGGTTGTAAGTACCCGCATTGAAATTTTAAGACTATTTCTCTTGGTGAAAGCGCGACCTCTGCACTCCGTGGTTACAAATCCAAAGATGGTGTCATCAAAGATCCTTTCACCGTGTCGACCATTACACGCTTGATTGCAAAATTTGAGTCCACTGGATCTGTATTGGATTTTCCTGGCAAAGGGAGGATGTCTCTGAGTGATGCAAGAGCGCCAACTGTACAGAATGCCGCCGAGCAACCTCAGTCCCAGAGCACCATGGCATCTTCGTCAATAACTCAGGTGTCTCAGTTGACCGGCATTCCCCGCGCCAGCGTGCATCGTATTATGAGACGCCAAACCAAGTCGGAACTTACTTCCGAAAGCAATTTTCTGATGAGTCAGTGCTCGTGGGTTTCCAAACTTTTGGCCCGCAAGGTCACCCGATCTCACACCTTTGGATTATTGGTTTTGTGGAATGATCAATTCTCGCGTATATCATGAAAATAAACCGAAGTGTTTGGTAGAGTTAAGAGCAAAAATTAGAGAATAGTGTGTACGTGTGACGCTTGAGGAAGTTAAACATGGTATGTCTCACATCTCATACCGCCTCTAATATGTTATAAGAAATAAGATCGGTTATTTTATTTGTTAAAAAACTTCCATAATGCGTGTATCTTCACATGGAAAATGATAAACGTTCAAATCAACGTTAAAGTTTTAATATCGGTACAATTTTTTGTGTCTATTATGAGACACTGTATGTAAGCCAGCAATCACCACGATCTCCTTTGACCTTTCTCGTAGAATCAGCTGTGACCTAACTGTGAGAGAATTCTATTTTTGCGGTCCGGTATTTCTGACCGGTTAACCTAATCACTCGGAATTTCTCTCATTTGAACACTTCGTAACCTGATAGAACTCCGGCACTATTATAAATAATAACAAATTATACAACTCAGCCGAGTACTTGGCTTTCTGATAAACCAAAGCTAGATGATCAGCTGGATTGATTTATTACATTTAGTGGGGGGTTTATGTTGACAAAAATAGCCTTGGATGTATGAATCAAACTCAGGATTACTTCATCGCATTACAACGGTGAGCCAACTGTGTGGGCGTCATTTTTTATGTCTCGTTTGGGCACCACCTTAGCGATGGTGACGAATGAAAGCCGGGTCAGGAGATCTTTCCAGCTCATTAAACGTGTTCTACGATTTAGTTGTGAATAAAATTGTATACACAATTTTATGCAGAACATTCAGTTGGCAAGTAAAACGTTCACAGCCGAACACAGTGGTAAAGCTTTCAGAAACTCAGCACGTGTTTCGACGCAAGTCATTCATGGGAGAGTTACGACTGGGTAGTGATGCACACGGGATTTGGTAATACCAAATTTTTCAAACCTAACTTTTGGAAACCAAGAGCTAAATTTTCGAAAGTTTAAGCCTCCAAACTATCACCCGGGATGTCGCGGATTCATCGACCTCTAGAAATTTGCCGTATGCCCATGATATTTAGTGAGGGAAAGTGCTTTGCAAGACGAAATCTTGAGTAAAATTCCTAACTCTTGTCACACTACCAAAGAGTTTTCGGCTACAAACTTCCAGGCAGCCAAACCTTTAGCTTCGGACCACCTCTTGTGAACTGGCGGATATTTAGTCTTGTAGATTACACAAATATAGAGTTGTTCACTTCGATCGATATATCGATTAGTTTTTCTCCACAGTTTTTTTCTGGTACTTGGTCCCATAAAAGACTAGGGTATCCTGTAAAGCACCAAAATTACAATTTTTTGGCTATTTTTAACTGACTGTGTAGTAGACTTAGGGTCTCATATATGGAGGGATTTTCATATGCAGAAACTTTGCAGTCAGACATGCACTACGTAGAAGAGGGTAGCCAAAGTTTCAACATCCACTTCACCATGCATCGCAAGCTCCAGAAACGTTTTCTCTCGACATCTAACCTTACTTGTGTCAATGTTTTCAGCATCCTTGATTCACCTTACAGTTCCAGAAAATTTCCCAACGCACTGATTGAATTGAATTCCCTCCAGAGAAAGGAGGGAGGGAAGGAGGATGTCGCCCCTGAGAAAGGTAACCTCATGGCTAAATGGATAACCTATCGTTTCGCACTAACACATAGGTTGGGCTACCTAATTTTACTGGGAATGTTAACACAACTAACATTCTCAACTACTCTTGTCAGGAGGATGAAGCAATAGAAGGACATTCATGAAAGCTTAACAGGTTTTCTGCACAGCTGTGAAATTTCTGGCGATCGTATAGGTCCAAATCTTGTTCCTAGATTTATGGAACTTCGGTGACCGCTGTTTCCGTCGCCTCAGGGTTGCTTAATCCGGTAGAACCGAAAACACTGTGCCAACGCCAGGTTCAGATATCAAATCATTGAGGTTGAGTTGAAATATCGCTTCATACCTGAGGTATTCCAGGCCAACTGCGACCTTCGTTGGGCCACATTTGGCTCGCAAGAATGCGTTTGTTCGCATATGTGCCGTATGTGTCCACGCAAACTCTCAAAATAAGATTCATTTCGCAATCAGTAAGTTTATCGCCCTAATGAATTATTCCAAAGGCTCGTTTTTCAGTTTCGGTGAAGAGGAGTTGTAGGTGCACTTATCTGGATAGGTAAAAAACACGGTGCAAAGCACCAGAGTGCCTAGGTGATCAGTAACAGTTGTTCAGACAATGAAACGTCGAAAAGATGCTCTGACGTCAAAGGAATTGGACACCGGCAGCGATTTAGGCTCGCCCACACAATGAAAGTGCTCGCACACGTTTTTAAGAATGTCTTCCTGATCAAAGTCACAATCGTTTATTGACTGGTGTCTGAATTGAATAGCTGTCGAATTATACCAGTTTTTGCATGTAATCGATTGACTCAACTCACTCTCTAAAGGTACGTAGTTTCACGTTCTGGCTTTTGCATCTTTTACTTTGAAGCTCGGTTACGTTTAAACTCTTTTTAGGTCTCTGAAACGCCTCAGTTTACTCACTTGCGACAAAAACAGAGATATTGAGCAATGTTTGCTAACTGCATCAGTCACATTGGCTTTGGCATAAGAAACGGCCTGTAAATTTTGGCAAAGCCATGGGTACATGCTTAAAATAGAGGAACCTGAGCGTTAGCGGTCCAGAAGTGAATTGCGCTGGGAAGTTTCAAGTCCCTTGAATGTGTGTTTCTTCTAGACTGAACGTTACGAGTGAGTTATCCGGATTTCAGCAACCACTGAATGCCCGAAAACTACCAAGACTCTCAGCTCCACTAGATGTCGACCAGACAGACAACGCCCCCTCAATATGCAGCGCGTCACAGCCTTGTATCAAACTCAGGCAGCGAGAGTTAGCGTTGCTCAAGGTCAGACAACGCCCCCGCAATATGCAGCACGTCGCAGCCAGACAGTGTGCGTCAGCACTGGACCGAGTTCAGACAGTGTGCCTCGAATAAATAGCTTGAGACCGCTGTACATTCGCACTCGCACGCACTCACACTTTCGCAATCGGTTGTTCGGAATATAGCTGTTGTGTTCCCTTCTATCAGTCTTTTTTCTCCGACATTAGGCACTGGAACGGGTCAACACCAGATACCACAGATTAGCGAATCAGCAGATATAACATAGGGGTATATAGCTACGGAGGGAATGGATAATGCAGTTGATGTTTCAATACGAAGATGTTAGTAGAATTCCCTTCGGGGAGTTCGGGAGTGAAATCCGTGTATCGAAGAAAACAGTTTGAATGCATGCACGCTAATGAGCTCCTTTGTGTTATTTTGCTTATGTCAGATGACCGAGCAACCTTCTCTTGTATGGCGAGACGGGGCTTGGTCGGCATCTGTCCTATGGGGCTGAATCTTCTTTGGAGACCTGTCCCGGAACGGATGACTCAATGGTCTGGCCCGGTCGAATTAGATGACCAAAGAAAACTCGGGAAAACGTTTTCAACAGGCCTAGTTTCCCAAAATAAGACAACCGTTGCGCTTTAAGGAAGTTGACTGACGTATTGTGCATTCTCACAATTTTGAAAATGCTTTAGAGAGCGTTATTTGGGGAATCACAGAGGCCAGCTCTGGTAAATTGTTAGTCATGCAGAATTATTGATTAGAGACAAAAGAGACTGGTGGTCGTTGGGCTCGTTCGCTGCGCTGGAAAATTTGATTGCGTACGTTACATCACCAATCGAGGTGACATCATCAGGGCATTTTTGGGGAGAGTGGTAGTTCGTAGCGGTGGGTTGGTGATTGTGCGTTCACTAGTATTGCGCGTGTGTTAATATACGTGCTGCTAGGAGGGGATGACCTTTGATCGCGATTAGCCATTCGGTCGGGCGATTCCACTGGTTGCTCCGTTGTCCTGTGTCCCTATTTGCCGATGACCACGTGACCTTTGAGCTTGGCATCCATCGCCGTCGTAATCTGGTCGATGTTGGGATGACCTTTGTCCTTCTAAGCTGCAGCTTGCGACCTTTATTGATTTGGTTCAGAGGAGCTCCTTGTTTCTTTGTCTGTGAATCCAATATTCGGTCCTTCTTGAGTGTTCCGATTGAGATGTTGGGCTTTTGCACCGGTTGATCGAATCCGGCGTGGAGTACCGTGCTTCCAAATATTCTCTTCTGTGTCTCGTGCCTCCTTATGCCAGAATTTTTTGCGTTTTCCTAATTTAATTTGCGGCCTTCTTGGTCTTCGTGTAGGGATATCAAGGACAAGGGGTCA
>NW_008751850.1:129434-131722 GCF_000715545.1 Opisthorchis viverrini
GATAAACAAAAAAAAGGAACTCCTGGGAGGCAAAACAATAAACGTCACAAGCAGGGACTCGAAAGGATAAGGGTCACTCAGACTACGACGGTGATGGATGCCAAGCTCGAAGGTCACGTGGACATCGCCGAATGAGGACACGGGACAACAGTGCAACCGATGGAACCACCCGACCGAACAGCTAATCGCGGTTAAAGTTCATTCTCGGCTCACATGACGTGTATTAACACACGCGTAAGACTACTCAACGCACAACCACTAACCCGCCGCCACGCACTACCACGCACCCCAATAACGCACTGATGACGTCACCTCGATTGGTGATGTAACGTTTGCAATCAAATTGCCCAGCTCAGCAAACAAGCCAACGACCACCATCTGCGCTGCCTGAGCTACCGACATTTTCCTCTATAGAAAACAAAACAGACTATTACACTTCACTCCGTTACGTGCAAGCACTTAGCTGTTAAAAAGCTTGCGTTCTTTGGGCAGAAAAGCTGTAAACCCTATAAAATGTTCAAAAATGAGGAAATTTTCCCTCCGACGGCCGCTTTAAAATTCTCAACCTTGACGCTTGTCATGCAAGCGTCCGACCGAATGAGACTTTTGACTGTTCCCATCGCATAGTGTGCATTTATCGGACGCAGGTGAAACTTTTAGGACCACAGGTTGTTGAAGAAAAAAACAAGTACTAGCAAACAAAACGTGTGAATATGGGCAAAGTAAATGGCGAAGTTCTTCGTTTGTCTGCGAGAACAGACAGCCTTTGACTATTGTTATTTGATAGATAATGCAAGGTCATTTGGAGACAATTAACAGATATTTCATTCTGTCAAGAAAGCCAATCTATGCTCAGTGACCTTGAGGCCAGTATTCTGAACACGTTTCCCATTGGCCACTAATGGCCGAGCAGAACTGTAACAAAGGAGGCCAGATAAAGATTGACACGCACGTGCACAAATAAATACTTACCAAAGGTGAAGCAGGCAGTCACCATGTTGGATGACAGGGAATCAAATATAACCTGACCCATACGGTTTCGTTTCAACTTGCCTTCATCTTCATCCCCATGCAAAAGCACAAAAACAAAGCACTGTACCTATCTGATGAGCCCCAAGACGGGCGAAACTGGTCGTGGGCTGTCGAAGAGTTTTGATCAACCTTGTGAGTAGTTTCCTTTATGAAAAAAGCACTATCCGTTTTAAGGAACTCTGATGTTGATGTCACTCATGTGCTTGCCCGCATGAACAAGAGGCCAGCATGTTAGAGTGAGACATGTTTAGTTTCAAAACAAACTTAGGCAATTAGATCCCAAGATGTGTCCATTTTTGGGACGACTGGCGTCTTGGATACAACTACTACTTGTATCTTTTCACGCTGACAACTTTTGCTACACATAGGTCGTCCAGCACACATTACTGACCAAGAATGATGGACCACGTTCTTTGGCGCCTTCGTTTTACGGGAAACCGTAATGGTTTGCCTATGATTAATGTTTGGTTTGGAGATGGAAGAAGCTGAAGTCCAAATTCATATTATCCAACCGTGTGACAAACCGCGTGCAGCACTGTACAACAAATGACGCAATATCGCGATAAACACACAAAGGATTAGCTGATGTGGTACGTCAGAACGACGAGGTAAATGCCACAACCTGGCCTAACACTATTGTCAACGCGATTGTTTGGTGTGCTTTAAATTAAATTCATACATCTGTTTGTTTTGAAACTTTGCGTGACTGTGTAGGGCTCTGAAATCGCTTGGTTGTCAGAAGGAGTTGGGCGAAGTCGTCCCGTTTGCTGACTGATTATAGCATTAGGACAAATAAGGATTGATGTGAAAAGAAAACTAATAAAATAACACTCAATCATCACTTATATGGGACCATAAAATTTGCTCCAGGAGTCATTACTGTCATCATTTATTTTTGAAAAGCATGGTCACAAACATAAGAAGTGAATGCAAGCGACGAATGCAAAAGGGTAACAGGAGAATATGAGAGAAAAGAGAGAAATCATGCCAACAACAGTTCCAGTCAGGTGGGATGAATCCCCAAGTATGTAAAAATTTTGATATGGAAACACGCATCTAAAGACCAACAACCGAAGAAAGGAAAATAATGTTGAATGCTCTTCAATGCGTGGTAGGCACTAGCACAGTCAAGACTCGCACATCAGGCACAATGTGTCCGTCATACTGGGTCTGGTGTGAGATTAAATGGCAAAAATGTACATTCAACGCCACGCATAAAAATGTCATAAGTACGCAGAGAGCCCACAACTGCAAGC
>NW_008751850.1:131950-133808 GCF_000715545.1 Opisthorchis viverrini
GAACAGCGATTAGGTGAGGTTTGACGAAGGACGTCGAAGTAGGTGCTCTCAACTCCTCGAAGACGGCTTATCCCAGTAGACGAAGACGTTTTGCAAGTTCCCTTGCAACCCGATTATGACGAGCACCTCTGGCATCATGCGTGATCCAGCAGGATTGCAAAATATGCACCAAACTCTCCGATTGGCCACGGCTTTCACGATATAAGATCGTCTGGCCACCATGACTATGCCGAGCGCTTCTAATTCTCGTCCTGAACCAGTTGCATCGGAGCTGGATTCCGCGGATAAACACCCAAGGAAACACTCGTTCTGGAAATTCAAGCCATCGCTTCGAAAGAGGCGAAGCGACCAAATCTCGTAAACCGCGACGGTCAACGCTGTTGTGCGGACTACCACCCCAAGCATCCACCAACTCTTCCTTGGTGTTTACGCATGCACCATGGACTCGGATCGGAAGGCTGAGAGCCCGAACAATTTTGCCAAATGCGGAATCGTTGACCACACTGCGTAGTACTCGGCACTGAGTAGAAAGGGGATTTTCCATACGCGTTCCCCGCCACTACTACCACTGTCACTACGGATGCCTGACACTTTTAGGGACTAGGAAACGTGCCAGCCTAAGAAAATATCTAATGATCTGTCGTAAATGCATATGCATGAGCGACATGATGAGACAAGTTGAGGACCTGCAATCTGTATCCGTACGTTAACAGATTCGTTGAATAATTATGGGTGTTCATGAAGTGCAGACACTCACCGTTCAATCCCCTGTCGATTATCTTTTAAGATTGGTTTTTGTCAAACTCTGAAAAATGGGAATGCACATAGAAAAAACCAAAACGACCGCTTTCAAGGTAGCAACCGTAGCGATTTGTTCTGAATACTTGAACCGCATTTGGAACACTTGGTTTTTCTACAGCAAACTTTCGATTCGAAATGCATCACAATGATGAATTTAATGCTGGCGGCTAGTTGACCCACTCTCAAACCTGACCAACAACTTGGCATTTGTCATTTCTCTGTTATGATTTAGTTGGTTATGTACTTTGATTTCGATCACATCTCTCACAGGTTACCAACCAGCATGTCATAACTTTGCGCCGCGGAGACATGCATTTTCTACAGACAGTCGATTTTATCTTAAAATCAGCTTCACAATGAACCACTGTGCAAAAAAGCGATAATCTTGATTGTATCGTTAAAATCCTCCAAACGTATATCAGATTAAACCGACCCCTGAAAAAACCATCTCTGTTGGGAGGAAACGCTTAGTTAACTTTTGTTAGGGCTTCGAATAACTTACATTGTGTCTGCGATACATAACACGATGTTCTAATCTCAAAACTCAATCGGCGACCCGACCTAATCAGCATGAACAATGTTTTGAACAGGTAACTCAAGACTGCATCACAATTATTTTTGAGTTGACAAGAAGGTACCATTAACAAAACAAACTTATTGCTCTTCACATCGAGTTCTCATAGATTCACTTGATGAGGAGAGTGGAAATGCGCTGTCTACGATAACCTCGATAGCATAAGGTCTTGGAAATTGAGTACAAATGGATTGGTTTGACCAGCTAAGACAAGACCAGGTGTTGGCGTTTGAAGCTTAAGTGGCATACGTTCGATGATATCAAAATGCATATAAAACACACTGAAGAAAAGAGTACAATAGCTCCGATACTGAACAAGCAATGTGAAATAGCCCGGCGAAGGGAATGAGGGAAACTTAGTCAAATATCGCCATATGAATGCACGCGGTATTCTCACCATTGGCAGTTCGCTCGGGTTCTCTGCTTGGTTGCTATTCGGTTTGCAAACTGCCAAGCTCGACCAGCAGACCAACAATCAAATAT
>NW_008751850.1:134671-149607 GCF_000715545.1 Opisthorchis viverrini
AAGTACACTTTTGGCGATTTAGTGAATCGTAGC
The DNA here is from genome assembly GCF_000715545.1 of Opisthorchis viverrini. Taxonomy (NCBI): domain Eukaryota; kingdom Metazoa; phylum Platyhelminthes; class Trematoda; order Opisthorchiida; family Opisthorchiidae; genus Opisthorchis; species Opisthorchis viverrini. The sequence continues at coordinate 134,705 of NW_008751850.1, forward strand.
ACTTACTTAACTGCAAAATTAATTAGGCAATGAGAACATTCGAGCAGATTATAGATTATTCTTAGGCAAATGCTATTTTTTGCAGATTGCTTGCGTGCTCTGCGGACGGATAAATCCAAAAATGTGTGGAAAAGGCATCACGGGAAAGGTTTTTCATTTCACACCATAGTTCACTTTCACCTATTCCGAATGTACGTTGTTCGTTAGGAACACAGCTCACCGGACAACCAGGATCTCTTGTGTAAGTGGAACTGGTTATTGTACAGAGTGATCGCCCAGAAAGTTAGGTGTACTTGTATTCAGCTTAGCGTTCTCATAGCATTAGACAAAACACGTTTTCGCACGAATGCGATAGATAGCGACTTGCATCTGGCCGATTGTTCAAACAAACCAGAGTACCTATTAGCAATACACACTGATTTACAAGCCCATTTGGTTCTGGCGGGAGACACAGCGGGTAGCCTGCTGATAATCTCGCTTATGATGGTTTTGAGCAACAGAATGTGCTTAAAAAGTCTGCCTCACATTTAAGTTGACTCAACCTATGGTTTACAGACTCAACGACACTGAGGACACTGCTAAACCGGTGATTGTGTTTATCCAAGTTTGTGATATAATAGGTCCTTGGGACTTAAACTTATCACAGCAACGATTTGCATCTATCATTTCAATCCTATGCTCCACACGAAGAAAACGTTTGTAGATTTCGTCTTTCTTCAATGATGAGCATCAAGAGATCGAAGATGATTCACCCTGATTCATCAGTTTCGAAATTCTTGGTCTTTTGGTGTCAAGTTTAGCCAGAATAATGTTTGCACATCTGTATTGGCGTACAATATATCTCACTTAATATGTCCCATATATTCGAGGAGCAGAGGTCAAGACTACCTAGCTGCTCATTTGAACTCAGTCGAGACCATCGCCCGCAGGACTGGTAAATGCGCACACACCGATTTGTATATGCGCAGTTAGAATTTCGATGTGGTCTTGAGAAAACGAGAAAGCCTTCTGGGGACATGACTACAAGGTACAGAGTACTATGGGATGGAGTGGTTTATAAACGGCTGCTGTTAAGCGGAATCTTAGGTCGAAACCGCTTTACCATGCACTGCCGTTCCACCATGAGAGCCGAAAGAGTGGGCTCAACTAACTAATAATAATCTTTCAGCTGTAGCACCCTTTCGCTGGCTAACTGCCATGCCACCAGAAAGAAGCATGTGGGCTGGGATACTGCCAGGTTGCCCAAGCGTAGACAGGAGAAGACGGGAGGCAGAGGTCGGGTTCGAACCAGAGACCTTCCGGTCAGTAAGTTCGAACTCTAACCACTGAGCCATCCCGTCCCCAGTGGGCTCGACAGATAGTGATGATCCGGTATCCACCCAATGCCAGTTGCCAATGGCAGAAGACACTGGAATATCCAAACTGATATCGCCTCATTCACTTTAAGTACAACGCGTTGTGCGTGTGATTTTGACCTTGTTTTGGGCGTTTAATACACGTTGTGGATAGTTTGTTTGTGTGAAGAGCACTGGCTAGGAAGGTGCAGGCCGAGAACTGAGCTGAGACATCACTGTTATCAATCCTACAAACGCGACAACAAAAATATGACGTTGAAACTTCCTTTTACCTCACACCTATCTGCATTGGGAACGATTGCCATATTCAGGAAATCAGTGAGAACAAACTTCCACTGAGTAGAAATCAAGTGGACCCACACAATATTGAATCCGCACAGCTGATTTAAACCGCATAACAAATGATAGTGAGCATTTGTACAAAGTGAAGCCCCGCGGACCTTTCACATGACGTGTCTACCAGTTTGAATTCTTCATTTTTACGACCAGACCCAAAACTAAGGGTTTTNCGATAATCTTGATTGTATCGTTAAAATCCTCCAAACGTATATCAGATTAAACCGACCCCTGAAAAAACCATCTCTGTTGGGAGGAAACGCTTAGTTAACTTTTGTTAACGCTTCGAATAACTTACATTGTGTCTGCGATACATAACACGATGTTCTAATCTCAAAACTCAATCGGCGACCTAATCAGCAAAGCATGAACAATGTTTTGAACAGGTAACTCAAGACTGCATCACAATTATTTTTGAGTTGACAAGAAGGTACCATTAACAAACTCGCTTTATTGCTCTTCACATCGAGTTCTCATAGATTCACTTGATGAGGAGAGTGGAAATGCGCTGTCTACGATAACCTCGATAGCATAAGGTCTTGGAAATTGAGTACAAATGGATTGGTTTGACCAGCTAAGACAAGACCAGGTGTTGGCGTTTGAAGCTTAAGTGGCATACGTTCGATGATACCAAAATGTATATAAAACACACTGGAGAAAACAGTACAATAGCTCCGATACTGAACAAGCAATTTGAAATAGCCCGGCGAAGGGAATGAGGGAAACTTAGTCAAATATCGCCATATGAATGCACGCGGTATTCTCACCATTGGCAGTTCGCTCGGGTTCTCTGCTTGGTTGCTATTCGGTTTGCAAACTGCCAAGCTCGACGAGCAGACCAACAATCAAATATTGACAACCAGCACTGTGTCAGCAAACGCTTTATGGGTCGAAANCCAGCGCTGTGTCAGCAAACGCTTTATGGGTCGAAATGACTGAACATTTATTGATTTGAAACACATAAGCAGCTTCCTGGTGAAAGGAGAAAAGACCTACGTAGCAAGAGCGTTTATTCGAAAACATGAACTAAGAAATTAGAATTCATTAGATAAAGAAAATGTTTAAAAAGTGAAGATTCACATGCGTCCTCTTGAACTTTCCTGAATATTCACTGATTGTTAGAAAAAAGTAAACGAACACTGCAAACCAGTTTCACAATTTCCAGAATAAAGTTCACTCTCCACCAGGTGCTTTGGCACCAGGCCACAGACTACTCGCATGATTCATCAGTAGTACACCCTGTTTGTCGATGGGGAGAAACAGAACGATAATCATAAGAAGCTTACTTAGTAGACTCACAATTTGGATAGTGTGTATGAGTTATATTTGCTGGTTAACATCCAACTTCAACTGAATCGAAATTGGTTTCCTCCCAAACTCATCCATCTGCACAAATTATTCTTTTGGCAGGCAGTTTCCGCATGACACGTCTTGTCTAGTTGTACCATATTTTCAATTTTAGTCTGAACTATTTTTCGCTAACGTCGCCGCTTTTGCAAAGATTTTGGACTTGTTTTTAGCCTTTTTTAGCCTTTTGTTCAGCCGTGTCTTATATGTATCGATCATATGGGGCGTTATGAGCGTGGCTGTTGAGGGTAACCCGTTTTCGGGAGCAAGTGGCCTTCCGATGATGATCAAGAGTCATGCCGCTTATTACAAGGACCATAGTAGTGACCGCAGACTTGGATAATCATCTACTGAATTCAGTTAAGCAAAGTGTCGCATTGTTACAGAAGCGCCCTTTTCTGTATTTCATATTCAAGTACACTTTTGGCGATTTAGTGAGTCGTAACACTTAATTAGCTGCAAAATTAATTAGGCAATGAGAACATTCGAGCAGTTTATAGATTATTCTTAGGCAAATGCTATTTTTTCAGATTGCTTGCGTGCTCTGCGGACGGATAAATCCAAAGATGTGTGAAAAGGTGTCACGGAAAAGTTTTTTCATTTCACACCATAGTTCAGTTTCACGTATCCTAAAAGGTACGTTGTTCGTTAGGAACACAGCTCACCGGACAACCAGGATATCTTGTGTAAGTGGAACTGCTTATTGTACAGACTGATCGCCCAGAAAGTTAGGTGCACTTGCATTTAGCTTAGCGTTCTCATAGCATTAGAAAAAACACGTTTTCGCACGAATGCGATAGATAGCGACTTGCATCTCGCCGATTGTTCAAACAAACCAGAGTACTTGTCAGCAATACACACTGATTTACAAGCCCATTTGGTTCTGGCGGGAGACACAGCGGGTAGCCTGCTGATAATCTCGCTTATGATGGTTTTGAGCAACAGAATGTGCTTAAAAAGTCTGCCTCCCATTTAAGTTAAACTCAGTCGAGACCATCGCCCGCAGGACTGGTAAATGCGCACACACCGATTTGTATATGCGCAGTTAGAATTTCGATGTGGTCTTGAGAAAACGAGAAAGCCTTCTGGGGACATGACTACAAGGTACAGAGTACTATGGGATGGAGTGGTTTATAAACGGCTGCTGTTAAGCGGAATCTTAGATCGAAACCGCTTTACCATGCACTGCCGTTCCACCATGAGGGCCGAAAGAGTGGGCTCAACTAACTAATAATAATCTTTCAGCTGTAGCACCCTTTCGCTGGCTAACTGCCATGCCACCAGAAAGAAGCATGTGGGCTGGGATACTGCCAGGTTGCCCAAGCGTAGACAGGAGAAGACGGGAGGCAGAGGTCGGGTTCGAACCAGAGACCTTCCGGTCAGTAAGTTCGAACTCTAACCACTGAGCCATCCCGTCCCCAGTGGGCTCGACAGATAGTGATGATCCGGTATCCACCCAATGCCAGTTGCCAATGGCAGAAGACACTGGAATATCCAAACTGATATTGCCTCATTCACTTTAAGTACAACGCGTTGTGCGTGTGATTTTGACCTTGTTTTGGGCGTTTAATACACGTTGTGGATAGTTTGTTTGTGTGAAGAGCACTGGCTAGGAAGGTGCAGGCTGAGAACTGAGCTGAGACATCACTGTTATCAATCCTACAAACACGACAACAAAAATATGGCGTTGAAACTTCCTTTTACCTCACACCTAGCTGCATTGGGAACCATTGCCATATTCAGGAAATTAGTGGGAACAAAATTCCACTGAGTAGAAATTAAGTGGACCCACACAATATTGAATTCGCACAGCTTATTTAAACCGAATAACAAATGATAGTGAGCATTTGTACACAGTGAAGCCCCGCGGACCTTTCACATGGCGTGTCTACCCGTTTGAGTTCTTCATTTTTACGACCAGACCCAAAACTAAGGGTTTTTCATAACTAACTTGCTTCCTATCATTCAGCAGTGGTATTTTTGATTGACAATGCGGCCGAGACATTCACCGCTCTGTCCGTTCTCGCTTACATGCGCAAAGTCCGAGTGTATTACTAACGCATGCTTGACGGGACACGTTTAAACACATCGGTAGCACACGCTGAAATTGGGGACAAAAAGTTTAGGCAAGCACGCAAAGACGTTCATAGCTTAGTGTCTAAACTCATCAAACGAATTTAACAATTTGTTCCAAGCTAAAGAGTTCATTTATTTGGGCTTGTCGCAAAATAATTATTGTAAAATTGACAGGCCAAAACGTTTCCTTTCCGTTTTTTAATCATTGTTGGCGACATCTTGATGCATTGAAGTTTTTTTCGAAATTCATGTTTATCAAAAGTTGCGGTAAATTGTACACAGATGCATACCAGATAACTTCAACGCAACCAGCAGAATAGAAACTGCCCCCATTGGGATATCACCTGTTATCAGTAGTAACAATTGAGCACACCGGATTTGTTTTCGTGCAAAATGTTTCTAAGATGAAGTCTATCGGTCAGGCCTCAAGGATACGCCCAATTGCCATGGCACCTGAAGGAAGTGCGGGAGTTTATATAAACACTGCCAGATTTCCAAAGCCTAGATAGGGGCCTCTAAATATCAAATATTAGTTCAAATTACGAACCTTTCGGCCAGTAAATTCGCACGTTAAATAGTAAGCCATTTTGAGCCTATACGCAGTTGGCATGGCCGAATATAAAAACAGTTGTTAACATCAGAATATAAAAGGAATGACGGGTTTTCTAATGGAAAGTTGATTCATTTCCAACAGTAAAATAACGTTTCTCAAGTAAGCACTTTGGCTTTCGAACTGACGTTCAAAACGGATCTAGCTCACTGTGGTGGCTGGTTCGCTAGATTCTTGTTCACAATCGATTGACCCGTCAGTCAGGTAGCGTGACACAGGCTTAAAACCCACTGGGCAGCTTTTTGGTTGCAATTTTGGGGTTTTGCGGGAGAAATATTTTGTTCATAGTTGGATCAATCGATCGTTACAACCAGGAAAGTTACTGGGTCGTCGTTCGATGAAACGGACACACCAATCACATCGCTCAAGTGTGAACACGTTCGCCTGTTCAGACGTGAAAATTCAGATGCATCCAACGTGCGTTGGTGGAGTGGGGGTTACACGCTCGCCTCACATGTCAGATGTCCGGAGTTCAAATCCCGACACGGCCATTGGATATGCACTACTGATGAACTCTAATAAGAGGGAAACTCGAGTCCAGTGCTTCCCCCGTTTGGTGTGGACTCACCAGAATAATTACGCCAGAACAGGAACACGACCATTCAAACGATGGTTTGTGTTTCTCAATGTTAGCAGATGCACCGTTGGTAGGTGCTCATCAATACTTGAAAATTTTTTATATAAGTGGTTCCTCTGATTTTCTGTAATGGCGTATGCTAAATACAATGGTGACCGTTCAGGTCAAATCTCCTCAGGGATATTTGCTCAAAATTTGCACACATCCAGATTTCTTTGTTTTCGCTTGACTATTTTTGAAGGATGCATTCACATTGTGGCACTGGGATGCAAGCTCCATGTGGCGAACCTTGCTATTTGTCTTCAAGGTCATCTTATTCGCAGCCAATGAATGCATTCGACCTGCCACAGTTTTAGTGCATTGCCTTAAACCTTCTCAAGCCTGCGACTGTTCGTCAAACCATCAGCTGAGCTAGTGTTCACCGGCAGGTAGCGATTGTTTCGGGGGCGCTTGGGTTGACAACTCACGGACTTAATTCGGTATTGATTTTTTAAGTCTGTGAACAGTAGAGCTAACTCCCCAAACTGTGCCCTTTGAGTGATCAGAGACTGACTTACACATTTCGCAAATCCACATGTGAAAATCTTGGTGTTTTTTACATCGCACTTCAGACTGTCTGGTGAATGACCAGCATAAAAGCTGCATAAGATATTGAGGAAAGACCGAAGAAAGCAAACTTAATGCTGTCGTTTCCTTAGTATAGATAAGCAAATATTTATTATAGTCGTATAAAACACCTAAATTATTCCTGGCTCTTCTGGTAAGGTGATTAAGTTCCAGTTCCCAGTTGATGGAATTGGATGCTTTGAAGGCAATGTTCATTTTGATCCAAGGGCGTTTATTATCTAAAAACCAAACTTTCATTATTTGATATTGGGGAGAATTTTTGCCGTTCAGAGAGGGACAATGGATTGCCTGAGAGCACGAGACCGTGTCTATTAATTCGTGACCACTACTTGCAGATAGACATACTATGCACAACCTACTTATGCAATTTGTTTCCACCCAGACGATACGCCAGTTTTTCACAAAAAATCTGCGAAACTAGCTCAACCAGCGAACTGCAGAGAAGAATTGCTGCAAGTAGGGTACAACAATTTGATCCAAGATGTTAATTTCTTCTTAGACCCAATCTTCGAATGCAAATGTGCAAGTATGGTGGGGTACTGCGTACACAAATTTCAGACAATATTGATGTCGCTTAAGGAAAAACCGCTCCGGAATCAATAGACCGTGATTTTGTAAAAATTACATCACGACAACCATCAGCCTCATAGTTGTGAGAAGAAGGGATGCTGTAACTTTGTTTTGTTGCCAATACGCTTCGCTTTCCATTGCAAACTGGTTTTCCGATATGGGTTGGTGTTTCTTCCAAACGTATTACAAACAGTTACTTTTTTGTGCCTCCCGCCACACAGCTGTAACACGCGCGTAGTCAGAGGAATTCTGGGAGGTCCTAATAAAATCGTAGTTCGAAGTGACAGGATTTAAGCGCACACACAGTACAAGTGGTACCTGTGAAAAACTTTCTACAGTGTCTTCAACGGGAGATGAAAACGGCATTGTTAGGATATTATGTATATAAACCAGCATGCTATGGTAGTGGAACAAAATAATTAAATAATTGAATGAAAAACCGCAGATATTCTTAAAATACGCTGCGCTGTCTCGCGGTGAAATAAAGATTAAAGTGCAATACTGCATTTTCTTAGCTTAATGGGGTGATCATAACCGTAACATTAAAGTCCATAATAACTGTACAAAAGCACTGTCAATATGTGTTTCATGCAAAATTCACGTTATCGCCAGAAGCGACTTTCGTTGAGATGGCACAACTTCATGAATGATGGGTGCTTCCTGGTAGAGGGAACCCAGTTCGGTCAACTGCAAAACTCTTCAAATCTACGACTATTGTTTTCGTTTAAGAAATTACTGAAAACCATTTCATCATCTGCTTTAGAAATCGCGAAAAAGTTTATTTATTTATTTATTTATTTAACTAACCTGAAGACCTCTTTGAACCAGGAGCAGGACCTTACTTAACAGTACATGTATCGGGTAGAGGGAACCCAGTTCGGTCAACTGCAAAACTCTTCAAATCTACGACTATTTTTTTCGTTTAAGAAATTACTGAAAACCATTTCATCGTCTGCTTTAGAAATCGCGAAAAAGTTTATTTATTTATTTATTTATTTAACTAACCTGAAGACCTCTTTGAACCAGGAGCAGGACCTTACTTAACAGTACATGTATCGGTTGTTGTGCAATAGTTTCTGACATGCCGATTAAACTAGCTGTGTTTTCCTCAAACGATAATTTCATATTGGAAATACCTCCCCGTTAAAGCCAATCAGAACTGATATCATTCTAGCGCACCCAAGTTTTAGAGGATCTTCAAGTGTTTCTAGACGCTAGTGATGATTTGATAATATTTTCACGTTTATCTGCGATCATAAATTCAGTTTGTTTAAATATTCTAGACAACATTTATCGTAATTTGTCTGTATTCCCCAATAATGGGACGAAATTCGGTTTGACTCCAACATACTATTTATTTAACGTCCAGAAGGGAGTTGGCAGTAGAATATTTCCGTAGAATATATTTGGTGACTAATAACTGTTACCAGTCAAAGCACGGTTCTAAAGAAATTTACTTTTCTGCGTAGCCGTACGAAGAGCATTTGCTGAAAGGATTTCCAAACCATTAGCCACTACAATTTGTTTGCCATTTTACTTGTCGAAATCAATTTTCTACAGCAGAGATACTTCTGTACCCACGTTTAAGTACGGTCGTGTTTCAAGCACCATTATACGGAGGCTTTCTTGGTTGCCATCCTGTCAACGTTTTCTTCAACCAAACGCTTATCTTCAACCGCTTTCACAGTTCGGTTTCTATCCCATCAATGTTTACATTCATCCACTCACATAATCCGTTTTACTCCTGTTCGGATTACGTCATGAACATTTCGCCCCACTTCTGACCGAGATTACTGGAATCTTATCCTAAGTCAAACAATGCAAGCTCATCCTCACTCATAACGTAAACGTATATATACGCGGAACAACGACAGCAGGATGCTGACGCTTATCACTTCACACAGCGCCTTGACCAGGTTCAGTTCAAACCTACACACGACTCACTGCGCAGGAAAAGTCTGGGCTCGACATCGTTTTGGATTAAACGACAAAAAACAGGCCAGATTTTAACACGCTTCGACAAGAGCCACTTTTGAGATGTTTTGGTACAGCAGCACATTCGTGCATGCCATCGGCATCTCCTGGCTCTAGTGAGTGCGTGAGCTTGACGCCGTATATCATCCCCAAGTCACTCTGAAGTTACGAAGACACCTGTATCGATAGAACGACGGACGTCTTTCTCAAAGGGTTTCGGAACGTTTTCTAAACCATACACTACTACAAAAATTGTAATGAGGAGTCAAAAGTGGAGATTTGACCCTGTAAGTGAAGCCAGTCTGTGCTGAAAAGCCAAGAAGCACTGTACAGCTGTTTCCTCCTTATTGGGAATCAACAGCAGTGCGCATCTCACGGAACTCCTGAGAGTCTCGAACCCGCGCCCTTCTGGCTAGTAGTTTGAACACTTAACCCTTCGAACACGGGCGACTGATCAGCAGCGTGATTAAATCGCACTTAGACAGGATATAGCACCTCTCATCCTTCAATCACGGGATCCACATCACGCGGTCACACGTGTTGACTGGCTCCCCGAGCAACGACTTCTCAGATAGAAGTTTCACTCATCGGGTGAAGTTTATTCTTCCACTGAGCTACTTATATATTGTTGGTAGTGTGAGAAGACTTGGGATTTTTGTGGAGACTTCGTCCTGTATGTGAAGCCAATCTATGCTGAAAAGCCGAGAAGCACTGCACGGCTGTTGCATCCTTATTGGGAATCAACAGCAGTGCGCATCTTACAGAGTTACGCAGAGTCTGGAACCCGCGACCTCCCGGCTAGTAGTTTGAACACGTAACCGTTCGGCCATGAGTGGCTGATCAGCAGTGTGATTAACTCGCATTTAGCATGTATCGCTGCTCATCAATCAGTCACGGAAGCCACATCACACGGTCGGCGCTCCTCGAGCAACGACCTTCAGATAGAAGTTGTACTCATCGGGTGATGATTCCCTATAAAGATGAAGCAGCACGGACTGGTTTCACTGACAGGACGAACTCCCCACAAAAAGTCCCAAATCTCTTCACACAACCAAAAGTCAAAAGTACCAGCGGCCAGATGGGACTGTACTTTTGCGGCTGCAAATTGTACTTCTGAGACAAGCCACCTGGTGACCATATCAGTGCTTGATCGAAACCCGGGACTTTTGTATCAACACGGCTGTGGCGCACTGCTGATACAAACGTGTCACCTGAAACTACATTTATTCAAATTGCCGACTGACCTCAGACTGAAGGCCTGTCACCGTAATCCTCAGATCGGTAACCCGACGTTACTATGCTCGTTGCTCACAAATATCGGACATATACGAATAATGGAAAACATAATATTGATCGGAAGGTCTGAATACCTTTGAACACATCAAACACCCGTTTTAATTTTGAAGATTTCACTTTGAAGCTAGTATACACTGCATGTAAAAAAAGCATTCTGATTCTCAAGTAAACTAATATTTCTTTTTTGGCAAGAAAATGTGACATTCTGAAGGACGTTTCGTTCAACTGAATGTCACGAAGCTCCATTATTTTACTCGTGATGTGAACAAATGGAAAACACACAGGACCAACCGCAGTGCTGAACACTTTGGCGCTGTTTTCTCGGACAAGTAGGCTGACGCGTTTCACATAATGGAATGAAGAATTTGTAACCGGTTTTTATAAAGCCGAACGTGCTTCCCACAGGCCGTTTGAACGGTTCCGTCAGTATCGTTGTCTTTCCCGGGTCATTTATTCTCACAAAGCTATTTTGGAAAACGATGTGCGCAGAATCATCTGCTTACTTAGCTCAATGATGGACTGCTGTAACGATCCCAATGGTTGGGCATTTCCCATGGGGAGCTAACATAGTAGGATAAAATAAAACCCATAGTGGATGACTTTTTCACTAGAAATACCTCAGTTTCCGGATAAATCGTAGTTTATTTCGAAGAGGTGGGATAAGTGCAAGTAATTGAGCTTCGAGAGTGATTTTTCAGAGGGAAGGTGGCTCACCGGGGGTTACTTGAAAGTAATAGTTCTGCAGTAGTGTGTCGGAATCCAGTATTATACGAAAAAATGTAAACATGTCATAATAAGAGGAGAGTCAAACCGAGTATTTCTTGAACCAGCCTAAATTTTGTCACTCCCCTTGATCAGACTGACTTAGAATGAGTTAAAGCTTGCAGGTAGAGAGGAACCAACACGAATTTGTCTACTGAAACCTACACTGTTTAAGAAATTATGACTCCTCGTCCTTTTTGTATATAATAATGGCTCCAAAGTGGTTTGAAGAAAGTCGAAACCCTGGATCTCAAAATCCTGCCGCAACAAATGGTTCATTTATTTGAAAACCGTAGCCACAAAGCCAAGAATAAAGGAATTTACTTTACGCAGTAAAATTCTTCTATCACCCATATTTTCTTTACACCACGGGAGACATCAAAATGTTTACAACATGCGTGTATAGACAAGAAATGACGTACAAAATAATTCCCGGTTATTACCTTGATCTGATCGTCGACTGAATTTCCAGCTAATCGGGTTTGGTTCTATATAAGTACCTCTAGATTACTCGCCAGATTTCTTCTCTTGGTAATCTTCAGGCATCTAAAATACTTTAGTCACAACGGCCGGGGACTAGTTTTTATGACAACAGGTCTCTCCAGAAGTAGTTAAAAAACCGGAGTTAGCTCTGATCGGGGGGCCTTCCCGCAAGTGAGTTCGCGCATCAAACGTTGAGCCCTCTTAAACCTGAGTACACGTTTTTGGGGTTCATTGTATTCGCGCACATTTGTAGATATTTCATGAATGGATGGACCTACAATGCATTTGTTCTTGATAAGCTCCTGTGGGTATGATACATGCATCCATTATGAGGATGAAAGAGTGAGGTTAGAGTCTGTGCATAACCTAGGGGTTCACATCTTCAAGTTGAAGGATTCGTCTTGGCTTTGCATTTTTGCGTAATACATATGTTTCACGCACAGCTAGGATACATGTATGTATGTTGTTGGTTAACATCCGTTCAACGTTTATATTCAACCGCCTTCACAGTTCGGTTTCTATCTCATCAACGTTAGCCTTCATCCACTCACATGATCTGTTTAACGCATACACACCCACTGTTTCACTCCTGTTCTGATTACGTCATGAACATTTCGCCCCACGACTAACCGAGTTTCCTGGAATCTTATCCTAAGACAAACAATGCAAGCTCATCCTCACTCACAACGTAAACTTTTATATATGTGCGGAACAACGACAGCAGGAGGCCGACGCTCGTCACTTCACACAGCGCCTTGATCAGGGTCAGTACAAACCTACGCACGACTCACTGTGCAGGAACAGTCTGGGCTCGATATCGTTTTGGAGTACACGACAAGAAACAGGCCAGATTTCAACACACTCCGTCAAGACCTGCATTCAATTCCACTGCGCCCTACAAACCTCGACTGCGTCTACTACAACTTATCAAACGAAGAACTCGATAAGTCTCTTATTCCTCTTGTGTATTATTCAGTTGTACTAGTGTCTCCGTCTGTTTATTGCTAGTGTTATTCACCTTCTGATATTACTTCGAGTAAAAGACAATAGCACTAACAATGTCACGAAGCTTATAGATGCTCCCAATTCATCGATGATATTCGATTCACTTTCAAGTGACAATCTATAACAGCCATAATCAAACGCTTAGATTTTTAAAAACATACCCGTCGAAATAAATACTGGTCTTCGCCAGGTTCATCTGCCATTACACGGAACAGGATCACTCTGGAATTCAGCTCAATAAAAGTTTTGATTTAAACGAGTGGAAGCGCGTAATATGAGCTCTGGACGGAACATTACATTTAGGCTGATGAAGGATGGGAAAATGTCCGTATCGATTGGCTTAGATAATTTAGAAACGACGGAATTAACTGAAAAATGGATTGTGGCCCACTACATTCGACTAGGCCTGTGAACAGCAAGGAAACAAAAACTTTGATATGTCAAATGTGATCTGAAAACCGAAGGCTATTGTATCTGGTGGGCGGCTCCCCCACGCGTAACTGCAGTCGAGATCTGAACAACAGGATGCAGAATCGACCACATTGTTAACTGCACGCTATCGTCCGTTTCGATGGTCTGATGTCAAAGAATCGTACCGACAAAATTGTGCGTATTCTCGAGGAATCTGGAGGAAAGTTGGCCATCACGTGCTAATAGCCCGAGTGGTTTTGGTAGGTAAACATATGGCAGCGCGCTGATTCTGTCGCTTGAGCAATTGTGAATGGCATGACTATTGGACAGAAATTCGGCGACGCTATGAATTTCGCCCATTTCAAAATCAATAGTACGGATGATGTGGACTTTATCACGCAGGAGATGGATGATAGATAGCGAGCGGCAGGCCAACGGCAACGTTCAGTAGACGATTATTCGAGGACCTCCAGGAGAGAGGGAAAACATGCAATGAGAAGTTACTTCTGGTACGAAACTTACGGAAATGTCTTCAGAATCAAGCAGACTCGTCGTGTTACACGTCTGTTTTGAGAAACCCAGTGCGAACTATTCAAAACCTCTGCATATTTAGTTTCATCAAGCAGTTAACAGATAAAGTTTGACGAGGTCATATGAAGAAAGGTGACGCTTCTATAAAATTAGATCAGCATGTGGTTGATCTGCTGGGCGACTGAGATCGCGTTCATTTTCAGAACTATTGCAACACAGCCTATTTGTTATCATTCACGTTTCTCAATGATTCATGTTACCACCTTGATCCTGATTTCAAATTATTTAGAACGAGCTGTCTCACCTTATATTTCCGATTAAGCGGTTAGCACAAACTTTCAGGTAGAATCAATCTTGCAGCTGTAACAATTCACTTGATAGAGGACTTCTTAACGTCATTTGCTTGAAAATATTCATCAATGGGTCTCCTCAACGTTGTCAATCAATCGACCTCTCATCCGAATTCACCTTTCAGTCTTTTTTAAACGGAGAATGACGTTATAACTTAGGTGTGTTTATCGCTGAGTTGCGCGACTAAAATCCAGATCACTGTTGTTCCGAATGAATAGTTTGTAACCCTTAATTATCAGAGGTTTTCCTCTCTCCCTCTCACTTTTTTATGCGGAATCGGGTTTTTCTGGTGTGAACTAATTCATCTGGATCCAGAAAAAGTCACTTCAAACCTCATGGATAGCGTTACACAACCGATTAGACATTAGCATAACGGGCGTAATTATGGACGTTTCCAACGTAACTACCTCGCATCCAGTACAATGAGCATGACTGTGGAATATGTGGAAACAGTTTTATCCTGAAGGTTTGTTTAAAAAACTTAATTGCTTTTGGGAAATCGCTGAAAATCTTGGAAACAGGGTCTCCGTCGGAATCAACAAATAGCTTTGTGTAAAGCGACTTTTTAAAACACAACTCCAAACCGCAAATA
>NW_008751850.1:150139-167049 GCF_000715545.1 Opisthorchis viverrini
TTGATCCTGATTTCAAATTATTTAGAACGAGCTGTCTCACCGTATATTTCCGATTAAGCGGTTAGCACAAACTTTCAGGTAGAATCAATCTTGCAGCTGTAACAATTCACTTGATAGAGGACTTCTTAACGTCATTTGCTTGAAAATATTCATCAATGGGTCTCCTCAACGTTGTCAATCAATCGACCTCTCATCCGAATTCACCTTTCAGTCTTTTTTAAACGGAGAATGACGTTATAACTTAGGTGTGTTTATCGCTGAGTTGCGCGACTAAAATCCAGATCACTGTTGTTCCGAATGAATAGTTTGTAACCCTTAATTATCAGAGGTTTTCCTCTCTCCCTCTCACTTTTTTATGCGGAATCGGGTTTTTCTGGTGTGAACTAATTCATCTGGATCCGGAAACCTCATGGATAGCGTTACACAACCGATTAGACATTAGCATAACGGGCGTAATTATGGACGTTTCCAACGTAACTACCTCGCATCCAGTACAATGAGCATGACTGTGGAATATGTGGAAACAGTTTTATCCTGAAGGTTTGTTTAAAAAACTTAATTGCTTTTGGGAAATCGCTGAAAATCTTGGAAACAGGGTCTCCGTCGGAATCAACAAGTGGTTTTGTGTAAAGCGACTTTTTAAAACACAACTCCAAACCGCAAATATCTTTTCATATTGAGGCAAATCGGGGTGACAAAGAGTTCGCACTCTGTTTGAGTAATCACCAACGCAAACAAAAATGCCAGGTACTCAGATGACTGGAACACGTAGTACAAATCAGAAAATGTGATCGAGGCAGGTTTTTGTGCTCAATCGGGGATATTTTGACTTTGTCAAAAGGAAAATTAAATGGAATTTTGAGTGATCAAAGTCGCGTTGAACAATTTATTGACGAAATGTCCTCAAATTTTGACGTTTTACCAGATTTGCTGTAACCAGTGGTAGCAAAGCAAATGAAATGCAAAACGTACTGTCTCATCCATAAATCCCTGGCTTTTACTTTGTGCGTAGCCAGATAAACTTTTGGCTTCTGCACCTGTCTCTTTGACTAACCAAATTTTACCTGCAGAATATTCTGAAAAGAGAAATTTGGTAGATCTCAGACACGGTTCGGTTACGAATTTTTAAAATAACTACTTCAAGGTCTCTCTCAAAGCCTGCCATGGTTGCAACGGTGCGCCCAAAGATCATGAGAACTGTAGAGTCCGCCTGATTAAAACTCATCAGCGGTGCGTATTATTGACCTCGATTTAGTTTGAACTTCGGACATTCGGCATGCTGAACGCCACTCAATCATCAAGTTTTAACAGTTGACCGTTTTCACACTCAAGTAAAATGTTTGGTCTGCCCGATACCCTAGGATACGACGCAGTAAGCAGGATAATTGCGCCAGGAAAACAGAGGATTATTCCAACTAGAATGGTTTGATTCATCTAATTTCACAAACACCTACAGCCAATTAGATTTCCAATTTTTATGGTCATTTTAAAGCTACAATCATAGAGTTGGAAACAAGGACAAGTGCGGGTGACAGGTTGTCGCTTATATCGAAACATTCTTACAGCTTGTACGTTGTTTGGTATTATACGACTCTGAGCGGACGTCATTTATGTTTGAGTATTCCATGACTGTTCTGTAAATTGTTCAATAGAGGCCACATTATTGATGATCCTGTCAAATCCACTCCGAACAACATGTGCTGTTTTGCGGTGTTCGTTCCAACCCGTTTCGCAAACTGGACCGTTCGATTGCAGGAGCATGCGCACACCTCGTGCAAAGAGACCGAATATACTTAGTACTTCGTTTTGAACGCCGGTAGACCAAAAGTGAAGATCAGTTTTCGATATCATTATTTACTGAAGGTGACCGCTAGGTGGAAAAGGAGACCAGCCCAATGATAACTAGAGTGATGACCTTGATGTTCAGGTACATATGAAAATTTGACCCAAATTGTCCACTGGATATGGGAAGTCCCGCTGCACTCTTCACCATTAGCAGAATCGTTTCCTTACGCGTCGAAGCAAAATTTGTGTTGCGAACTCGTAGATGAGTTAGCCGACATCATCTACCCGGAGAATGATCACGTTGCGGCAACACAGCTCTTGGATTCTGACCAGTGATCACGCCGCCCCAGGCTACGTCCGTGTGGTATCGTTCGTACCTGTTCCAGCTTCTATACTTACATAATTCGTATACATTTTTTGTGTATTTGCGTTTCGTTGTCACGTAACTCACACTCCACACCCGAACAATTTGGAGGAATCACCCTCTGTGCCCTGAGTATCACTGAGACGGTCTGACTAGGGGTTTGTTATGCAATAGAGTACATCTTTCTGCTCCCATAAATGATACTGGCACATTCTTCATTTTACGAATTAGCAAATTTGACCATTTCTGGTGACTCTGTTTGACAAACGGGTAGACTGTTTTGATAATTTGATCTTTCGCTTGTGCTTAGTAAACCAGGAAGCTTTCATCTAATACACAAGGTACATGGTAATCTACCACCTGGATAACTGCAGGCGAACATCGACCGGTGGCCTGATGCCATACGCAGAAGAACTGTTTTCTTTTACGTGTATTTTAACCCTTCTCTCAAATCAATGATTCTGTTAGTGGAATCAATGAGCTTCAATTTGAACCCAAATACAGTTCACTCGCGACTTTTGCGGAAGAGCGTTGACCAGACCAATTTGTACCGATTTCTTCCAATCTTCTCTGAACACGAAGTCTTGTGGAAAAGTGAAACAACAGCATTTTAATTGACACAGTTTTTCCGTTGTACAGTAAAAAAATGCAGCTGAAAGATACCACTTTCTCGAGATCATTCTGGCTGTTGCCGAATTCAAGCTGACAAGGACAGGTCTAGCCATTTGAAGCACATCTAGGGGTAAGAATTTGACAACGAATTTTGTTTTTCAAAAATCTTTTGGAAAACGACCAGAAATTAAAGTGAACTGTATTGTGGTATTCCTCCACTGCAATATGCTTGAGAGTTCACAAATTGCCACACGGAGAAACCTAGTTTTCGGGTAATCCATTTATGCACATATTCACGAAAACATACGAAAAAAGATTCGCAGTTATTATTTCCACGTGTTCTCAGCCCTGTTTCTGGAAAAATCTCAGCTCGATTCACTTCACATGCATACAGGTGTTTTTCACAATGCTTTTGTTCACACAAAAACAGCCGAACAAAATAAGTTTTGTTTTTCCCTAATGCATACTCCGTAGTAAGTAGTTTATTCAAATGTATATGAACCTATAAAACTTCCGGAACAGTTTCCTGCTCAGGGGAAAATTAGGCATTTCTATGATAGCCTCGCTTTACCTGAAGAGGACGTAAAACAAATGAGTTGTTTGCGTGCTTCTTGGAGATTAGAGAATTATTTACAAGGGCTAGTTTACGGAACATTCCAGAAGTTGTGTGTAATCTGGTTGAACTGCCGGTTCTTTCATATCAAAGTCAAAGAATGAGGGTAAATTCCGTGGCCATAAAAACAACGGAAGCTCTAGGATCATGACAAGTTTTTGGGAGTAATTTTCTAGCAAAAACGTTTTGCAAACTGTGGGTTTGTGTATTTTTTCTTTGAATTTTGTTTTGTTAATTTGCATGCCACAAACTATACAAGCTATGGAATGATACTGCATCTAATTACATTTGGTACTCAGCACCATACTAAGCCGTTCATTAGACTTGAGGTTATCGTCGCATGAGTCCCAGTTGATCCCATTTTTTTGACATCTACCATCGAACGCCAAGTTAATAGTTGACCGACCAAACCGCTGCAAATATTGTGAACAATTTCTGACGGTTTGAGCAACTGCCTGCAACGTCCGAAATAGGCAAGTGAAGCGGAGAAGAAGACGCTCGATGGAGCCGGTTCCAACCCTAACACAATTCCACTCACAGCGAAATAATAGAGACTGACGGTTGAAACAAAATTCCTAGGTTACCAAATAGACCAGCGCCCGAATTACGATATTTGCTTGACATGAAAAATTGAGAATTTTGGATTGCAATACAACTAAAAAAACTTTCCATAATAATAAAAATAAAAATATCATGAACGAGAGATTCATCTGGGTAAGAAAAACCAAACTTGTTTGCAAATGAGTGTATTACGCTAAAAGCAGACCACTTTATTTGGAAATATTTTCCGTACAAATCCAGGAATAGAAATCAAAATATTTTAAATCAACACTGTCATGCAAAAACATATACTGGATACTATATGATGCTGGCTAGGAAATGCTTTGCTTTTCGTGAAGAAATATCACGTAGACCGAACTGCAGCCTCACCAGAAACGCAGAATTACCATCGGGCTTTGCGTTTGCCCGACAAGATTTAGGCAACACAAACCGTTTTCTCACGTTACAGGCGGCTTCCTGACAACGTGGAATATGGACACACTTTTTGAGATGTATAGATGTACCGAAGAAAACAAAACTGACGGTGGGAAATTCGTATCGTTCACACATTTAGAGATCTTGACAGTTGGAAATCGCAGTTAGACTCTCGAGGTGCTCTTTACGCAAACACATAAGGACATAGTTGTTAACAGTGAGAGTGTTACCGAAGGTTTCATCTGGATCTAGGCTGATCTCCAACTTGTCTGATTTTCCGATGAATGATTATCTCTACGCAAGTCCTCTTCAATGTTTTTTTCTCAGAAAACACAACTGACGGGAGTCCGGGGGTTCGGCTTAATTACAACCCCCTATTTGTGTCTTTACATCCCACTAATCACACTAGACTCGGAA
Organism: Opisthorchis viverrini; assembly: GCF_000715545.1. Lineage (NCBI taxonomy): Eukaryota > Metazoa > Platyhelminthes > Trematoda > Opisthorchiida > Opisthorchiidae > Opisthorchis > Opisthorchis viverrini. Next base: position 154,906 of record NW_008751850.1, read on the forward strand.
ACAAGGGATCGATTGAGTGACAACTCTGGCATAATTAACTCCTTCTACACGAAGTTATGCTTCTGGTGACTCCACACAAGCGACTATTTTCTTAGGAAGCATATAAAATATGGATATGTTCAATCTAACTCACGTGATACACCCTCGAGCTTGATATCTATTTGTTGTAATGGAAGCGAAACAAAAGGGAATCTTGGTCAGATTATCGCTTCAGGATTCCCATTCAGAGAGTAAGTGATCTTCTGGAGATCCAAACAAAGTTGTACGACTGGATTCTCGGTTGCTTTACAATCCAGCTCAGTTAATTTGCATTAACCGCTGTGTGAATGCGGTTTATATCGTCTGCTCAACTTGGTTTGCGAAGGAGTAAATTCAGACTTTGATTGCTTTGTTAATTAGATCACGCTGAGCTGCAGTTTTAAATTTATAGTTTGGCGGCGCTAGAGGAATGTCTCAGTTCTCAGCGAATAAAATGTCTGACTGTGTTTTTGTGTAGTTTCTTCCCGTATGCTACGGAAAATGGGTGCCGAATTTGAAAACAGACAACACGAGGTGATGAATAAAACGTCTTCAGGTGCTGAACTAAGTTGTATGATTTAATACAGACTTTGGTGTATTGCCAATTTCAGGTAGCTTATCGTATGTAATGGATTGTACTGTGAACAATGTTGCACCCAGATATTCACAGTAAACCTGGTCTTGTCTCTATACGTAAAAACAGTGAATGAACAGATGAGGGACCCCTTTCGGCGATTTATTGAACCCAATTTCAATTTCTATAGAAAACTAGCTCCGTCAAATGTCATCTAAATGTGTTCCAACAACATCTTACATATACATCTTACATATACATCAACATATAATGTGGCCCTCATGCATCGACGGTGGTACAGACGTCGATCTTCTCTGGTATTCTTGTGGTTTGTATACTCATCATATGATCATGGACAGCTTGATATCAGTGTTCATAATGATCCTTCGCTGCCGTATTTTGAAGAAAATAATAAAGGCGGATAGTGAAGCGACTTGGTGCTACCTGCTTACACCTCCAGGCACTCATTCGGGCAATTTGCGTAGCAACTGACAACACAAAGGTAACTGACGTAGGTTAGCATCCATATCTTGAAGCGTCTCCAACCAGGTACAATGAGGATCACGCAGTCCTCGTCCTGGAAGGCGAGTAGCACCGACGGCACCCAAACGTTTCGTAATCTCCCCCATACTCTTCTACCAGGTTAGGGGTTATCCACCTCTCCGCTTCAACCACTCTGAATTGGCACGGAAAACAACACTGTCTTTGCAAAACGATGGATCGCCATACGCAATATATTGCCTAGCTGGATACACTCTTCAATGGAATTACCTGGTGCACAACCAAAATTCGCTTTACTATGGCCTTGTTACAGATTCACAAAACGCACGCGCTATGGTCCCAAGAAAGCGGTTTTCAAACACCTTTAGATGTCTCAGTTCCGCTGCTTGAACAGGCCAAGTCTCACAACCGTACAGAAAAAAACTAACAGTATACGCCATTTTTTACGTGATAGGCAAACGGTGGAATACAACATTCAACAAGCATCACAGGTGCATGACTGATTGAACGATGTGAGATCGGACAAACAACGTGACAGGTCCTTTGATGTGTACCATGCTCCCATTCTCTTCATAAAATACTACAAAACAGTTCATGAAAGACAGTTCTTGAAAAAAAGAACAAAAAAAAACTGATATCAGCGTACAACGGGACTAGGCTCGATGTGATATGATTTGTTTAGCTAACATTGTTAGTGACGGTGATTTGGATGTGGCTAGGTGTTTGTTTAACAAAGACCGTGGTCAGAACACCCAGAAAACTGAGTGTGGGATGATCAGGATTCTTATCTACCGTCTTTTCGCATTACTGTATCAACAACAAACTCAGTTTTCACAACTGATCACAAGTGCGTGTAGATGACACAGTTTTCATTCGGCCAACCCTCATAATAATGGCACAGAGTGGTAGCTAACTTGTGTGTGAATATCTTGTGTGGATATTGTCACGTGGTAGAAGTTAGATGAAGATAATCAATACTAATTGTGCTTTTGGTTACCTCTGCATGCTTCCGCGTAACCATTTGACCAATCCAGCGGCGTTTCCAAGACGGTCATAGATGTTCTTCTGGCTATCTGGTTAGATCGGAGATTTTAGGCCGACATTCGAAAATTGCCAGGTGATTTACTATTGAAGAAGGCTTTTAAACAAGTCAACAGTTTATTCTGTACATGATTTCCCCATACTCTCTCACAAATGTCCTTCATCGATCAGGACGTCGTATTTTGAAATAGGTATAAAGATCATAAAGTGTGACGACTAATCAAGTCACACGTTGGTTGATACTGATACTTATTAGCGTTATTCTATTCCAATAAAATTGTTCACATGCTATGGGCTACACAGGGGTGCATACGCAAACTGATAAGTAGCAAATTCACTTGCTATCAGTGTAACGATGGATACTACTGATATGACATGCGAGGAGTATGTGAGTTCTCGGAACTCTTTCTTGATGAAAGGTGGGATTCGTAGAATTACTTTGTAATATTGCCTAATAGTCAATGAATACGCAGGACAGTTCAACAAGGTGCGTTCTACAAGAAGACAGATATTCAGTTTTTAGAAACAAGGTGAATATGGCAGTTTTGATTTCTTGTCCAACAGTCTTTACTGTTTGGTTTGTGTTTTGTAATAAACGTACTCCGCAGCCAAGGGATCCTTTCTCTCATCGATGGGTCACACATGAACCTGATCTGTGTTACCCATAAGTTGTATCGCTTTTTGTTGTTTATAAGACGAAACAAACGTGATCCCCTCCGGCTACACTGTAAGTTGATTTTTCCACAAAGTGACGTCAGTAGTGAGCATATGCAAGAAAAATATATGCAGACAGGAATACTTAGGAAAGCGTTGCCATTCACACTGCTCTACGGCGTTTAATTTTGCAGAAAACGCTTCCAAATTAGTGTTGCTTAAAACCACGTGTGACGAGTGCAATTGCTAATTTTCTAACGTTCAACGTGCAGGTTTTATGAGGAAAAGACGGCTAGGTTAAAGTGTAATTGCTCACGACACGCCCTATTTCAATCAGATTGTGGACGGACATCACAAAGGAGAGATTTAGCTGGGTTCCAGGTGAGCCTGTTAAAAAAAAAACAAATTAGTTGGCAAATGAGTGTATATTCGCTAATTTCGTGCACACTGGTTTCAAGTAGAACATAAGGTTGACGGAAACCCGGGGACTGTGCCTACCTGATGAGCCCCAAAAAGGGCGAAACCGGTTGTGGGCTGTCGACGGATTTTCAGCAGCCTTATGAGTAGTACATTACAAAGATGTATATGTATCACGATATATCGAATATTGTAGCGACTGAAACATGAGGCGGCCTGGTGCAGCACATTCAGTCGCCTGAGAACATCACAAACGAGAGATTCAGCTGGGTTCTAGGTGAGTCTCTCGAAAAACCAAATTAGTTTGCAAATGAGTGTGTATTGGCTGAAATCGATCAAGATTTCTTGAGGCACAATCAACCTGTTCGGTATGTCCAAATATCCTTGAAGGAAAGTAGAGATCCACACAAAGCTTTTGATACACATTTTGTCCCATGCGTACATACTGAGACTGGCCTACGCACAATACAAATAAACATATAAAATGACTCTCTAAAGTGCTTTAGTTCCTATTTTCACCCGCTTGAAATCTACGGGTTTCGATGCAGTTCGGAAGACCCATATTTGGATAGAATAGACAAAAACCGGTATCAAAATATTATGAGAAATTCATTTTCAGAACACCATTTTCCAGCACCAGTTCTAAGCGAGCTGGAAGTAAAAACAAGGCGTTGCACCAACAGCAGCCATCGCTAACTAGAACGAGGCCATAAATCTGACCGCAATATGATTCCTGACCGTAATTCGTAAGAATTCGCAATCAGCTGAGTAAAATAGAAGAAATTTCGTCTGTTCTCTAGTCAAAAAAGTTGATTGTGCGTCAGTAATAACCAACTATTTTAAGAACGTCGAGCTCTGGAGCCTAAAGTACAACACTTTTGCAAGTTTACAGTGGATCCTGTGAATCAAAACACTCGTTGACGAGATGCTCGAAAGCAAACGGCTGTCAGGTAAAAGTTTCGAAATTCGAAGAAAAACATTGAAGACTAAACATAAACTTTCTCATCACGTGATAAATATAGTAATACATAAAACAAGTGTAACGTAAATATTCTAACCTCCACTAATAACGCAAAGTGTACAAGTTATTTTGACCGCTACATATCATTCCCTTGGTGGCACACAGGGGATTAGATGAGTACGATTTGAAATAAGACTCGAACAGCTCTACCGGCACGCATTGTGCTCTTGAATGAGAAAGTTTAGGTGCTCGCTACGAGGCATTTGTCTCCCCCCCATACGCAACTATTCACCTTAGATTGAGCAACAGAGAATATGTAAAATTTGGAGAAATAAAATAGTTAAGGTCAACAGTAGATTATAGTGCCAAAATTAATTAATATGCCATCGTCCGACCTCTGTCAAATCAACCTTGAAGACAGGATAACACAAGGAACCCGTTGGATGTTAGTCCCACTCCGTCGTCATGGAAATGGGGGGCAATGTTCCCGAAACTGAAGTTCTATGATGCACCGTTCACCAGCTGCTTCCTTCTGGTCGTTTTGCCGGCAAGCACGGCATTGAGATACATTAGTTCAGACAACAGAGCTTCGCCATTTAGTTTGGAAGAAGAATGACTAATTTTACCCTCTGTCCGTGACAGATCAGACAGAGTTAATGAAGTGAAAATACTTTTTCTACAGTGTGCTTCTCGCAGTGGGCCTTCCAGTTATCTGGTACAGTATATTGACCATTTCCTCCACCTGTCTTTATCCGTAGGAAAACTGGTGAGAGATGAGGCTTGGTTGCTTTGTGAATAGATGTTGTCCTTAGCATGTCTGGTGTGTTAAGTTCGTCCAGTTTCTGTCTGTCCTCATAGGCTTCAGGATTTCGTTTTTACCCCATGTGAAATGCTTAGAGAGCCATTCTGAAAAGCGCTTGCAGAGTTCAGCACGAGCAGTCACGTTTTTGATGAACAATGTATATTTGCTTGCTCCAACCGCCCAGGAATTTTGCTTTGAACACTGTGGAAGATGAAAACAGGTAGGTTTCCGTAGCGTGTTCTTGTTTGGCCGTTAAGAACCCGTAATACAGTGTGTTCGTTTGCATGAAAACGGTTCTCGCAACTCCGTGTATGCATACTCTAGGTGAGACCGATGCTGTAGTTCGCCTGAGCCAAAACAGGCAATTTATCCTTTACGTTATAGATTCTGACACTTTGGTTTCTACGATTTGACAACGAATATTCCAATATGAACTCTGCGCCGATTCCATTACCAGCCCAGGAATTTCCTCGCTGTGATTTTTTTTAAACAAAAAGGATATTTTTATGCCCCGATAGTTTTCATTCACACGGTTTGAATACAGTTTTGTAGGTATCCTTGTTTCATTGAAAATCAAGGAACCCCATTGAAAATAAAGTGAATCCCGGCAAACGACTGTAGGACAGGGTAGATAACCCCGAACTTAGGTTAGTGTAGTGAAAGTGAGTTACTCAGACGAATGAACCTCGGAGGTTACAGGGCAAAGAACAAGAGTTCCTAGTAGGCCTTCGTGGAAATGCCCTTTACAAGCTCATAGGGATCATTCGTAAACGGTTACGGGTAGTGGGGCAGCACGATAAAACTGTGTGCATTTACTTCCACCACCTTCAAATTATTTGAAGTAAATTAAGTTCCATCACTTGTAATCAGTGAGCGTTCGGCCAATCGCAACCCGATAAGTTGTTTCGACACACTTGTGTGCATGGCGAGCGTCCCACCTAGAACGTAGCTGAATCTTTCACCTATGGTGTTCTCAGGCCCCAAGAAGGGATAAACCGTTCGTTGGCTGCCAGTTTTCAGCAACCTGTGAGCAGTATATTACCTTTCTACATATAATTTGAAGGTCGGTGAATGTCGTTTTTCGAAACTGGAGAACAGTATTCGTCCTTGTTGATGACCACGCGTTACTCAGAGCTGCCAAGTATCTAAAGTTTGTAAATCCCTATGAAACTCGGAAATCGCTCCACAGGATCAGATCAGACATATCTCCCTCCCACTATGAATCTTTGAGGCATGACCAAACCTTTGAGAGAGCCTTGGGAGTAAATTCGCGCTTCCCAAGTTTACTTAAGAGGCCGCCGAATGGTATCCACTTTTCCACTTTTCCATTTTCTGAAACATGTATAACGATGATCGGCCGTAATCGAAAGCAGTGACACGTGATGACACGTGTTGGGCACGTTTGAATGCATCCGTAATGTGAGGAATAGAAGAGGGAGATCGATCACCAATCCCATCCTCTCAATGATACTGATGCGCTGAACTGGTTCACAATTTGTGTTGGTACGAATTCAACTAATTCCGCAGCCTGAGAGTAAGAAACAACCGTCTGAATGTAAAATGTAGCCAACTAGTGTCCTCAATCCTAAATAATATTTCTATTGGCGCATCAGAATTATCAAGAGAAACCAATAGATTTGTCCAGAATTTAAAGTGCATATAAAAAATTTGTAGAGTGATATGTCTATCCTAGGATGTTGGGCACCAGTAATGGGCATACCACAGACCTTGATTAATCAGTTGGCAACCCGGCTGTCGTCTCAACCGTTACAGGTGGGATATCTGTGAAAGAAAAAAGGCCTTCGCTGCGGAGTGATTTATTAGAAACTGTCAACTGACCGGTTACAGACCATTGGACAGGAATGCAAAACTGTCATTTGCATCTTATTTACAAAAACTGGACATCCATCTTCTCCTGAACACGTCTCCTTGAACCTTCCTGGATAAAAATTGACTCCAACCGTTCCTCGCACAAATCCAAGCAAATATTACAAAGCGACTCCACAAATTGCGCAACAGATCACCCCCGTCCAAGAGACGCAAAGCGAAATTCCACGAACAACACATACTACTCGCGTGCCTCCCATCAGTAGTATCACCGTTACACCTGTAAGCGTATCCCCTGAGAAGACTAATTCAAAACAGGGCGTGAATGTATGGAGCTCTGAACCTTGAGCAAGTCCTTTATTGAAACGCCTTGTTTGTGAACGTGCTTTTGGACGACGTGAGGCTCCTGTTCCGCGAAGTGACGACGGATAGTAATGGTCCTGAAGAGATAACACTTGAGTAATATGTAAGGTATCTACCACAATTATGATCCCAGGTGCATTCAAAACGGCGTGGATCCCCGCAGAATGTATGGTTGTATTAACTGACACATAGCATCTTTGAACTCACATTAAGGGTAAAAGTGAATATCTGACGTTCAATAAACAAAACCGATCAGGATATTTGCCTTGATTTCTCCTTTCGATCCACACCGAGATGGCATAGAATGAGTTCTTTGTTTTCTAGAATGTACACGCACCGTCAAGCATTCTGGGCATTCAGAAACGAAGCTCCAGAATATATAATAGCTTATTTTTTCGCGGGCTGCATTCCGCAACATCTATCCGCATACGAATACCCACAGACCTCCTTTTCACTTAGGAGGCTTAAATTAAATCCCGCTTTTCTAAGTATATTCATATCTCCACTTGTTTATCAGCAACGAGCACTCGATTCACTCGACATCTGTTCCCTGGTCTGCTGCATTCATCTCAGGTCTGTCCTTCAGTAGATTTTTCTAATCTGTGGAAGTAAGACAGCTGTGCTCGAGACTCTCGCGACTAGATTCCACCTTCATACAACCATATTTTTTACGGATGTCTACAACTTTCCAGTATGGATACCCTATGTTGACTTTGGATTAATTTTTATACCTGCGAGTATTTTTTTTTCAATAAATTAGCCCAGACTTATTGGTTGCAATACATTTCTTCAAGTAGAAACCATCAACTCACAGCATTCTGTTTCTGAATCCAAAATAAGGTGTCGTGTTTAACACTGCTACCAAGGGTGAAGTTTTTGAGCCATGTTTTTGAGTAATGCTCCCTATTCCGTGTCGTTCCTACTGCAGCAATGTAAAACCAGTTTCCGATCCGAAAATTTTCATGTATCGTCATCGGAACGACTCCTATTCCTCATATTATCACGTGATTTTGCCAAAGTACTGGACACACCTACGTAAGCAGTCCAACTCGCTGAATTAATTCCTATTTAATATGGCTCAGGGTCTGTTTTAGCCGCAATTATTGTTCGTGTCAATTTACTTTTTTTCACTGAAGCCTGAGCTTCCGTGTATTTTCACACTTTATTTTGGTATTAAATTTTGCTTTATTTCTGAAAAGAATCTCAGCGCAGGTTGCCCTGGGGGAAGTAGTAATTTGCGGATTTAATATCTAACTTACCCTAAAAAGAAGCACTTCACTTGGAAAAAATCCTATCGCGATTTATTCTCTTCATTCTTACACATATGGATGTGCTAAAAGCCGGGGACGGCGGCTTTCATAGGTGGCCCCTACAACCAGGAACTAAATGTGATTCGGTCACTGTTAGGGTTTCTAGAACATTTTTATCACCGAGATATTTTGTTCCATTGAAGTGTGGCATTTTTAGTTGGGAACTCACTGCTTTGATAACAGAGAACTGAAGATGGGAATTTAGAGCGATAAAATGCTTAAAATATTCGGAGCATACACACGAACTTATCAAATTGTTAACTTTTATCTCCATCGGGAATTCCGGAACTCCTTCGGTAGCCTTTGCACGCTCGTCAAGGTCATCTCATTCGTTCACGATCGTCTGGAATGTCTGTTGTGACCAGAATGACTCATTTGACTGGTTCAGATATTCGCAGATTTATTGATCTTTCTTCATTGACCGGAGATTCTCTGGAAACGTTCAAACCTCACTGATGATTATACGCCACAGCGCGGTGCTGGTACTTGTCCCAAATTCAGTGACTATCAAGTCTACCAATGGAAAACGCGGGGGTCTGATCAATTTAAAAAAATAAGCGTCGACCAATACAACCATATCTGTGCTTTTTCACTACCTCAACATTTCAAATACTTGATCATATTTGATCAGAACAATAGTCACCGGAATCATACCAATGGTTTGGCTTAGTCTCGCACGATCTGATCGGCTCCTTGTTACACACAAATTTTCCTGGTTCCACCTAACTACCGGATGTCTCATAATAAACGCAAAAAATAATACCCGTGTTAACACATACATTAATCTAAACGTCTGTTATTTTTTTATAGTAACGTACAAGCATTATGGAGATCTGCTGTGAATAAACTGCCAGTAAAAAAGATGCTAAAAAACACCATCCTTTTTCTTTTATTACAAGTTGGAGGCGGTATGAGATGTAAGAAACATTATGTTTAACTTCTTCAAGCCTCAATCGTGCACACTCGTCTTCAGTTCTTGATCTTAACTCCACAAATTCTTCGGTTTATTTTTATCATTTACGCAAGCTTTAATCCTACCCCAAATTCAATAATCCAGAGGTGTGAAATCGGGTGACCAAAAGTTTGGAAATCCACGAGCAATGACTCTCATCAGAAAATTGCTCCCGGAGGTAAGTTCTCACTTGGTTTGAGTAGTGGGGTTGAGAGCCATCTTGTTGAAACACAGTCGATGACTTCTTGTGCTGCTTGAGTTACGGGATAACATGCGTCTGCAGCATTTGGAGGCAGCTGTCACCGGAAACCATAGCATCAAAGAAAAGAGCCGCAGGAGGCACTTTGAGTCGAATCCTATCCACACACAGAGATGATGGAAATGGAGATGATGGGTGAGGTACTCGTGTGGAGCTTCCCGGAACCATATCATGCTACCATATCACGCAAATGGGCTTGTTGATAATGCCATCGCTCCATAAAATGTTGGGAACGATTTCTCCATTGTCCAGCAGTCAGTTAGCGAAGATGACACGTTGCTCCTTGTCTTCTTCCGGGATGCTTTGTAATAAAGTGAAGTGGTGCGGGTAGAGATGAAGGTGGTGTCTCATAATACGATGCACGCTGCCGCGAGAAATGCCGGTCAACTGAGACAACTGAGTTATTGACGAAGATGCCATTGTGCTCTGGGACTGAAGTTGCTCAACGGCATTCTGTACAATGGGCACTCTTTCATCACTCAGTGACTTTCTCCCTTTGGCAGAAAAATCCAGTACAGATCCAGTGGACTCAAATTTCGCAATCAAGCGTGTAATAGTCGATACGGTGGAAGCATTTTTGATGAAACTATATTTGGTTCTGTAACCACGAAGTGCAGCGGTGGCGTTTTCACCAAGGGAATAATCGAGATTCACGATTTCAATGCGCTTACTGACATCCATTGTAAACATAAAAGTATCAACACTTTCACACAAAAGCTCCCTTATGGGGCTGCTAATTTTAAAAGTCTCGTTTGTCCTTTCTCTGACTGACTACTTTTTCGTGCCCAATCAAATTGTGCGTCTATAATGGATGACCTGCAGATAAGTTAGAATAGAAGCTGGTTGTTCACTGAACCCGAAATATCGGCAGTCTATCAGCCCGATAAACCAAAACTGATCACAATTTCATCCAACACATGCTTCTTTTAATGTTCTTCCAAGCAGAATGTGCGCGTAAGTTGAGTGCTTCTAGGCTTCTCAGGATTCGTAGGCGTATACTAAAGGTCAATCTACCATGACCGCTAAATAAAATTATGCAGAAAACGTAAAACAACGTGAAACGTTTTTCTTGGTTCAGGAACCTGCAGACAGTTCCTTCATCTATAAAGCATGTTCTACTAAAATCACCCTAGGTTGGTAGAACCAGTGGTGTTTATACGTGAAATTTTTGAAATGCACCGGAACACGATGAGGCCTATCTAAGATTTCCGGGTTGGCCGCTATTCGATATCAGTTACTAGAATAACTCAGAAGCTACGTTGAATTGGTGGTTCGAACAATGGGACATTTTTGAAGTTCCAGTTTATCAGCTTGCAATAAGCACTCAGCCATTTACAAAAGGGATATTCCAAGTATAGTTTTGTATGCTCCTATATACCCAACAAACTGTCAGCAGAAACATGATATGTTGTTTATGCAAATCATTCAGTTGGAAAAAAAGAAGATGGAGATTCAGTTGATCCTCCAATGAAAAACAATGAAATTTGTAAATAAATAAATATATTCCAGTAACTCCATCAGCTTTCACGAAAAATGGGACTTTGGAGAAACTGCAGTGGCCCTGTGGAAAGTGAGCGATATTGAGCAGCTAACGAATCAGTTAGGGATATGCAAATGAGTGATACTGAACAGCTATAACGAACACCCTGAATAACGGCCTCCTGCACCTAGTACAGAGGTTTCAGTGCAGTAAATCAAACTATGCATATCCGCTAACAGTGGTCGGCCAAATCATTGCAAATTATGCTTTGTGCTCCAAGACATGTTTGCTGTACTGTGTTCTTCATTCTGATGGACGATCCTGGGTAACCACTTGAACGATGAAGGCAGGAAAGCAGTTCACTGAAGGGTTGTCTATTGACAAACGCGAAATAAGCGTTTACAAGCTATCAGATATGGAATTTAAAATCTCATCTGCGCAAAGGTTTTGAAAATTGAACGTTCTCAGATGTCCTCCATAACTTTTCTCGGCGTTCAGTGAAAATTACGCAAAAGTAAACGAACACCGCAAAGCGATGTATCCCTTGTTTTCTAGCGGATCCGAGGGCGGAGCTTGAACATAAGACCATATGCTACTTGCGTGCACCATCAGTAGTATATACATCGATTTACACATCGGTATGTTCCACCTAGGACAGAATCAGTGCATCATCACACTGACCAGATGGTAAAATTACAAGTTTGATAGAGTCACGTGCATAAGTCAAACTATTTAAACACATGAGTTATGTTAATTCACATGGGCGTGTTTTCATTGAGCTCGTGCCCGGAAAGATGATGATGAAACTACCCGTTTTGAAATCTGGTTTTGCAACATTTTCAAATCAAGCAACAGGGTCAGGCGGATCCGAGCACCTTTTGTTTCATTTGGGCGTTCTTTGTAATCAAGAATAAGAATGACGCTTGCTTGTTTATCTGATAAAATTAGCTTACAGTGGTGAACGGATTGGGAATTTTGCCCACAG
>NW_008751850.1:167090-194200 GCF_000715545.1 Opisthorchis viverrini
CCTTGTAATCCACTCTTTAACTTTGAATTTAAAGAATGTGATCAATATCGGTGCCCAATTTGAGATTGAGCATTTGTGGCTGTATATGACTGGTTTCCATGGACAGGCGTCTGTTGCTTGAGTTGCCAGAGAAATCCTGGTAATCAAGAAGCTTCCGAGCGCTTGCTTTTCATTTAGTGGAACGCAACTCACAGGACAGTAATTGTCCGGTGCAAACCTGAGAAATTAAAGGTTAAAGGCATTCAAGGAAGCATGCCTCTGAGGTCACTAAAATGTCTAATAAACTTAAGAGTGAATCATACTATTGCACAAAAATCGGTCTTCTTTAAACCTCAGCAGGACGAAAGCCCAGCTAAAACAGACCTTTCTAAAGGGAGCTCTTCAAAAACTTAACATTTCAGGATTTGCTTGTCTAATCTTCCCTGATGATCTCCCGTTTCTTGTCACTTCCTTTGCATCGTATTAGGTTAACCGCAACCAACAATTCGTGCAAATGTGAAATTTCATTGAAATCGAATATTTGTATTCGATCTCTCCACCTAGGCTAAGTAATTTATCACCGGGAAACCCTGACATCAACTGAATGTCAGACCTATGTGAAAAAACCGGTAGAATTTGAAACAAACCATCTTTGCATTTTCTAGCAAGTAGAATTGACTTGCCAGATTTTTAAAATCCGCGGTAAAAATGGTAGCAGTTGGTTTCTTGGACATGCAGCCGTTTGTTTCAAAACACGGACAAATTGTCACCCAAACCGGCATAGTCGTAAACATCTCTACAAAAAAAAAACTGAAAGACCAATGACAAGTGCATGTAAGACACCCAGGCGAGCCCATGATTAATTAGCTCGGTCATACCGCCTCGCAACCCTATTAATGCCCGAGATAAATCGCGCTCACTACTGCCGTCCGACCCTGAATTGATGCATTTAAGTTGAACTATTGGAAAGATAGATTTCAGGATGTGCTTTGAGTTGCCGATAGATATGCAAGCGCAATCGAAAAGCGCAGTTAAGTGTATATAACACGTAAGTTTGGTGACACCTAAGGTTCGTCTGTTTTGGGTGGATTTTGTAAACTTTCAATCCGAAATATCATCATCACCATCATCATCATCGTCATCATCACCATCATCATTGTTAGCTGTAATAACCTCGTCGTGCAGTAGCTGTAGCTGCCGCAGTTTCATTCACCGATGATTTGGGAGGAGGGGTAGGTAGCTGCGCATTGCAAGCAGGAGCTGATAAATTGGTGCATAAATGCGACACTATGAATGGGCTGTCAAGTGAAGGGGGGTTGGAAAAAGAGCTATGCATTGAAGGCAATAGCTTGGATGCACGAGCGCCATTGAGGGCGCGACTGGCAATGTCTGTAGCCACTGATATGGCCCATTTCGGGGTCCCCATTCAGGATGGCGGCAATGACCAGCGCAGCTGAGTTCGCTGGTAATGGCTTCCATACTTCGCTGCCAAGTCACTGTTCGACCGCTTCTGGCTCTCTTCGACCCTTCACGCGATTGAGCGAAAAGAGTCCTTTGAGGAAATCGGTCGACTGGCATACGCAACACGTGGCCAAGCCAGCGCAACCTATGCAGAAAGTGAGTTATTTCTCCCGCAGACCATTCGACGTACTTCAGAACTGCTGATCCGGTGTTCCCACCTGATTGGGGCAATGCAGCGAGACTGATATAGCTGCACAGGTATACAAATTTGCCTACTTCCTCAATCGGTCCATCCGCAAGCATGAGGCTGAGGTTCGAGTCCATCCAGTCTTGCAGTAGCACTTTACACTTTGCAGGTGTGACGTCCAAACTGAAATTCGGTATAAATCTAGACTCTGAAAACACTTAATAAGCTAAGGTTACAGCATGGAGTAAGTTATTAATCAAACTAGCCACTTGACACATTCTATCCTGAAGCCATGCGTACAGTAGCTTCATGTATGTTAACGGAATAAAATACTCACCGGAAAAAGGTGGCCCCGTATTGTCGCCACTTGTTAACCAAGAGTTGATCTTCAGATGTCCGTTCAGAGAAAGACTTTTGGTCTTTGCTGCGAGCTTTGTTCAACCATCCTCTGGATGCACAATATGCTATCCATGCAGACAGTGTTGGTACAAACAAACGATGTCGTACGAAACGGAATATTTCAATCAAGTTAGCAGATTAACTCATGCGCAAATCCTCGGATATCAAAGGCAGGTATGACATCTCAGAACATTAAATCTCCATTTGAACCGGAAAACCTGTTTCTGGTTTTGGTAGTAAAAATCAAATTCAGGCTGTAAGTGGGTGTTTTGCGTCACAATGAATGTTTAATATAGTCAGCCTTCTCGGAAGTTTCGTACGCACTGATTATTCGTGGGTTACGTCACAGAAAGTCAACGTTTCCCTCTGTGATATAAAGGTCATCATTTATTCTCGGTCAGAATAAGTGAAATCGGTTAAGTAAGACTGCAACATACCCCAAAATCTTGACAGATACGTGACAGATACACGAGGATGAAAAACCCTGGAAGGTAGACGTGACACGAACAAGTAATGATAGTATGACAGAATTTCGGTACAATCCATTACTTTATAGCGTACAATATGTCACTCTGTCATGCCCGATGTTTAGACAGTTTCCATGTTCTAGTTTCGCAACCACAGCTAATTTAGTCTAGGCTATTTTGACTGAATGTTTTACTACTGTACTTTAACGTCCATCAGACTATACCTTGTTGACTATATTTATATATTTATATACATAGATATACATATATATTGTTTAATTGTCCAGGGAATAACTCCAAATTGTATCATAACTTTTTTCTTCAATACATTGCGGGAAATATCGATTGGAAATTCAGGATATACTAAATTTTTGATCAAAGTATACGCCTCCTTGCCAACGAAATGCAGAAAATATGCCGTGAGTTTCTTATCATCTATATCAGATTTTGTGAGACACCATATGTCGAACCGTTCCAAATAATCTTTCAAGTCTCGCGCAGTTGAATTAACATCTAATGATTCCACCTCGGCAAGCATGATGAATTGTTCTAGTCGCGACGCTGAAATGTGAGAATTAAGTTCCGGACGTATATCGGTATAACCAGATGAACTAGAAATCCAGAATTCAGATCAGCGTAACAAGTGTTACGTATGTATTCGAATTGACGTATATGTACAGCATATGGAATATGGAATGGGTAAAAAGTCTTAGATGTCGACATCTCTTTACTGTCCGAACACCGAAATCTGCCATTATTTCATCCTCTCTTACTACTTTTGTGGAACTGGACCGTGGGATTGATCATTTTCTAATGCAACACAGGAATGGCGTTCATTTCGTTATTGGGAAGAGTCCCGCACTTCTATTTAAACAAGAGAATATTGAATAGATCAAGGAATAGAGTAGCAATCACGTTCATTACAAATTCACCCCTCTGTAACGCACAATATGTCACTTTGTCATACCTGGTGTTTAGATAGTTTCAATGTTCTATTTACGCCACTACACCTAATTTAGCCTGGGCTGTTTTGACTAAATACTTCACTATTCTACTTTAGCTTCCATCAGAGTATGCACATACATAGATTTTGTTTACGTGTCTATGGGATAGCTCCAAATTGTATCACAACACCCAGCTGCTCAGAGGCTGAAGTGACGCAACCGCTATTCGGATGTGGATCATTTGGCAAATGAACTTTTGAACGTAATAATAGTTGCTGTATTCGAGAAATACACTCACTTGCAAATCGATTTGATTTTCACGAGAGACTCAACTGAAACTCTCGTATATAATAATCTACTAGCTACCATGCCACCCGAAGGAAGCACGAGGGCCGGGATACTGCCAGGCTGCCCAAGTCAAGACAGGGGAAGCCGACAGGCAGAATTCGGGTTCGAACCACGGACCTCCTTCGCACTCTAACTAACCACTGGACCATCTCGCCCCTATGCACAAAGGCCGCCTATTATTTCAGATGGGACGATATTTGAGATGTCGCAGAGTTTTCAGCAACTTTGTGAGAAGTTTCCTTTATGAAAATAGTTGCTTTGATTTCACACTGTTTTGTTTAACACATGAAACTGGGTCAGCTTTTTTATAGGCGTCTTCAATGGGATGGTCCGCTGTTTTCTAGTAATGTTATATCTGCCCATTTATAATGCAGGTGGAGCTGCATTTCGTAAGCATCCCTATGGGAGTGTAGAGAAAGATTGCCTAATATTCTAGACCAATCACCTTAGCTAGAACTAGGCTTCAATCAGTCCTTGTTGTATTACGCTCAGCATTAGAAACTTTGATTGAGTTTTATTATGACCAGATCAGAGAATGTCAATCGAGGCGGTGTTCCTAATGACACCGTTTTGTTGATAGGACCAACTTGCACCGGTCAAGTGCAATTTATGTTGACTCGAATCGTCTTTTTCAAACAATTCCTTCGAAACTTCTGCTGATAATGTGTAGAGAGAGAGAGAGCAAAACAAAGCTGGGGTATTTTAAAATTATTGGAATATTTAAATCTCAAGTCAATTTGGATAGTTATTACTATACAAGTATAAAAGAACTTTACCCCAATTTTGACTTTGAATGATCTACCTTACACAAAGACACCAAAAACTCCATTCATCCGGGCTTCCTGTTTAAAAGTGCACCCTAATGCCACCTCTGGCTCTTTCACAAGATCTGGTGGCATTCGGAAGACAGCTGTTCTTATTTTTACTGGAAAAATTTATTATTTTTTGAACACCGAGATGTGAGTCTCGATTTTTATTCCCGTTTCTACCGTCCTATCGAGGTTCTGGATGGATAGTTTTTATAAGCGGCGTGGACGGAAGCGAACTTGTGAAGAAAAACCAAAAAATATGAATCAGTTGATCGAGCACTGGTACAGTATTCCACCTGTTGACTAGAACGTACACCCAAAATAGACATCAGCAAGAGCGGTGGGTGACGCCAGTGCTTTGAAATAGCCAGAATGAGCAGCTACAGAATCTCCTTAGCTTGTCAGTCATTTGGATATTTTGAATTCACATTTACCGGCACAGTCATGCATCTGTAAAATTAAACAATTTCCCAGAAATAAGAGAGATATCCCAATAAAAAAACGTGAGGCGCCTCAAGTTAACCAAACACGTTACCAACGCAGTGAGCTGGTGCTTATTGAATATTTTGCCTTCCTTATTTTCTTCTCCTGAAAGGACAGGTGTCTGCTGAATTTCCGCGGTCTGTGTGCACCTTTCGATAATTATTAGCTGTTTAACTCAAAAAAGTGAAGCACTTCTTTTCAATTTTGTCAGACCTGTCACCTTTGCAGTGAGCTGATGTTTTCTTAAATTTGTTGAATATGTTGCCTTCCTCATTTTATTTTCCTGAAAGAACTGTCAACTGCTAGATGACAAAATACATCGTCATTTTCATAAAGGAAACTACTCGCAAGGTTGCTGAAAACCCTTCGACAGCCCACGACCGGTTTCGCCCTTCTTGGAGTTCATCAGATAGGCGCAGTTCCCGAGTTTCCGTCAGCCTTATGATCTACTTGAACCCAAATTGGACTGATTTCGATTTGCAAATCAATTTGGTTTTCACGAGATACTCAATTTTGCGTTTATGATATTCTATAACTGCATGTGCCGCACACAGGCTGATATCTCGCTCATCTCCTATAGAAGTTTGAGTTTCAAGGACTTTCAAGGACGGTGCTCGAACTGTTTTGATAATTGTACTACCTTTTGGTCATACCGCTGAACGGAAACCAGAAAGCTTCTAGAAAACTTGGAGTTGATCTCTCCGGATACTTTCTCGGTCATTCAACTCATCGGGCGTGGTTCCTCCCAACGTAGGCAACGAGCTATGTCAGTCATGACTGTTCTTTCCGATAAACCATCGTGTTGGTTGAGTTGATAGAGCAGGAATTTACTGGCCTGAAGGTCCGTAGTTCGAAGCCGACCGCTACCTCTCGACTTCCCTTGTCTCGGCTTGAACAACCTGACATTATCGCAGCGCCTAACTGATGAGTCTCAAGAAAGGCAAAACCAGTCGTGGGCTTTCGAAGAGTTTTCAGCAACCTTGCGAGTAGTTTCCTTTATGAAAATATACTGCGATAGCTCGAGTTTCGTGCCAACTGAATTATGAGGCGGCCTGTGTGCAGCACATTCAGTTAGAGAATATCATAAACGAGAGGTTTAGTTGAGTCTCTCGTGCAAAACCAAATTGATTTGGAAATGAGTGAATTTCTCGAATACTTCATCATTTTGTTCGTCATTTTCAAAGTATACTTGCACAGGTACGGCAATCGTATCGGCCAATCAACAGCTACTCTGTTGGTTTATCTAAGAACTATTTGGCTTCGAATTCGGTCAAATTTCAGTTTATCTTTCGTCTTATTACAATTTTGGTGAAGTTGTTCTATTGTACATAGATTGCTACTTCGCACTAATGCCGTTTTCTTGGGCATTCTTAGTGAGTGAGCTGGATACAAGGCAACATTTCCGTACTTAAAACTGCGACCGATCCAGTGGATTTGCGAATTAACACACGGTTAAAATGATTGTGCAAAGTATAGCAGTATCCGTTAGGCAGAACCCATGAAATGTCCACTCAGCTTGCTTCCCTATCCACACCAAGATCACTGTCAGTCATGTCCTATGAAATTCAACCGACAGCTTGCCACGTGCAAATACAGTCTTTACACACTACCGACTCAATTCGAACGCTAACTCAGGATCGCCATCACTCCGCCTGTTCTAGCTTATATCAACCAGTTTTATCTTTGATGTATGTGGGGGTTTTACGGGAGGTGTAATTGTTTAGTTTCACATCACTCCCGTTTTGAGCAGTCGTACTCCTGTCCTGGCGCAACTATTCATGTGAATCCACACCAAAGGGGGGAAAGCACTGAACTCGAGTTCTGCTCTTGTCAGAAGTCATCAGCAGTGCCTATCCAATGGCCGTGCCGGGGGTTGAACTCCGGACGCGAGGTGAACGTTCTCGCGTCCGAACGGGCGATCGTGATCACACTGGAGCGATGTGACTAGTATGCCCGACACATCATCGACACATCATCAGTAACTATCCTCGTTGTGACGATCGATTGGGCCGCTTGTTAGGAGTTCAAACCCAGGCATGGCCATTGCTGATGACCTTTGACAAGAGCAAAACTTGAATCCAGTGCTGTGTGGATTCACAAGAATAATTGGGCCAGGACAGGAGGACGGCTTTTCAAAACGAAAACGATGTGAAACTGAAATTTACCTTTATTTAAAAACCGAATTTCTGCCTTTTTAATTGGTGTTACATAGGTTCCATACATCACAAAATGCTTAGCAACTGGCATTCAAATGACTTAGTGAGGTATATGATCCTGAATGTCATCCTCGCTGGTTTCTTCAGACTCTGATTTTTTTTCTCCTTAGGCACGTTCATAAAAAGTTTTTTGTTTACTTGTCTGCCCTTCATATTCCTTTCTTATATCGATGAGGAATAAACGCTTGCATTAGGCATTGTCGGTCCCTTTATTCGTCGATTATTTTTTTTATAAACGACGGCGTTTTTCACATCACTGCTTTATCTGTGTATGCAGGAAACTCTACTGCAAAACGTTTTCTCTACAGCTAGCCTCCCTCGATGCAGACTGATACGACACTTTGAATGACATTCATCCGATTACCGTCGGACTTCGTACGTGAAAAAACTCTGCGGTTTCATCCTACCACTGCGGATTGCTTCAGTATAGAGCACCAACGGGTTGATAACAGTCAAACATTTTGCAAACATTCGTCTTCTAATACGGTCGCTAAATTCGACAAATACCACCCAGTCCTAATGAGTCGAGTATAGCTAGAACATTGACGGCAATCTCTGGTGATCACTGACAAATTTCACCAAACTATGCACCCATAAACTTAAATGCACTTTCCCCGTGGAGTAATGGCCAGTGCTCAAGCCCATGCTAGTCTTATTTTCCCCCCATTTTAAAATCCTCTCTTGTTGAAACAAAACATTTAAACTAGGCTTGGGATTTGAGTCTACAAATCAAGTTTCTTTTGAGTTTTGAACACTGTAAGCTAAGCACCTCTAGTTGAGTTGTCGATAATATCGGATGCGTAAAATTCTAGTGGCTTTTGGAACATCGATTAAATTTAAATCCAATCCATGAAAAGTTTAATCGCCAAAACGAAACTCAAGAGTATAGGTGATAAATGAAAGATGGACGCATCGAATACCAAAGCATGAGGAATTCATAATTATTTATTGACCACACTTTGTGAGAGTTGTGCAAATTGCTATACAGGAAATGTACGAAAAAAACATTTTTTGTCATGTCCGGTATGCTTATGGATAAAATTAGGATAGCTTAATAATAAACTGATAATGAATCGTTTAGCGAATATACACTCATTTGCAAAGTAATTTCGTTTTCCGAGAGACTCACCTGGAACCCAGCTGAATCTCTCGTTTGTGATGCTCTGAGGCAACTGAATGTGTTGCACCAGGCCGCCTCATGTTTCAGTCGCTACGATATTCGAGATAGCGCGATACATGTATATCTTTGTAATGTATTACTCATAAGGTTGTTAAAAATCCGTCGACAGCCCACGACCGGTTTTGCCCTTTTTGGGGCTCATCGACGCGCTGTGGACGGAGTTTCAGAAACCTTATGATTAGTACATTACAAAGATATACATGAATCCTTTAGCTTTGAACCTGATCCACTGATCCAACCAACGATTTCTTGCCTGGCCACGCATCATCCCTGCTTTCAGATTTCCGCAACAGCAGTTAGAAAACCCATCGCGTTTTTCTTTGTGTAGATCAAGGTTATTGGTCATCTGCGACATCTGCAATTTCGCGGCGAAAACAACCTAACCAGAACAAGTTGGTTTCAGAAATTATGAAGCAAAAGTCTCAACTAGTTCCTTCTTCGATACTAGTGTCATTTGTTGTATGATACATCTTACAATTTCTATTGGGTTTGCTCCCTGTTATTGAGCCTTTTATAAAACAGGCCTATGTTATGCTGTCTAAATTATGATTACAACTTACAGCGTGTTAGTTACTGTTTTGGTCTGGAAGTACCGCGGTCGTTTTTTTTTCAAGATAACTCATTGTAAATTGGATCATGCATTAGCCGCTCTCTTCTTTCACTTTATGTCTTAAATTACCTGACTCATTCTGATACCATAGTCTCGTGATCTTCAACCAAGTTCTCTCTAGTGCCCAGTAAACGAAGCATACGCTCGTTCGTTAGGGATTTTATCATTCATATTCATTTGCTGGTTAGTTATCCACACAACCAACAACAATCTATGTTGGAAAAAAATATTTTATCATTATTGTCCCTAAAGTTTAACGGGAAATTTCAAATAATATTTCAAAAGCATCTAGCTCTAAATGGTTGCCGTGGGTTTAAAGGATAATTCAGTAGATTTTAGCGACGTAATAGGTTTCTAAAATAATTTTTAACATGAATGTGGAAAATAATGTGGGTGATTCGTCGGTCGGTTTTGCTACTTCCACCTCACTTGGATGAATACCCACCAAAGCGTTCCGATCGGGATTCGGACGTGAAAATGTGGAACAATTGGCGTGAATTGTATTGCCAAAGTGGACCACGATGTCATGCTTGCACTAGATTATCTCCTGCCCGTATGCTGTCAACTATCACTCCGTCAAAACATCAGTCGTTTTTAAAAGTATTAAAGACATTTTCATGGCAGTCGATATTTTGGATTATCAGGAAGGTCAGATTCCTGAAAGCAACCTCAGAACGCGTGGAACCTACTGCTCCATCAAAATCCCACACCAGGAAAGCCGGCAAGCATCCAAACTAGTCAATCATTCAATAAATTCAGCAAAACCTGATGAGTGTTCAGGCACGCCACAGAAGCACGACCGAATGTGATCAGCGTTCAGGCTTTTCATAGAGGCACGATCGATGTTGATGAGTGTTCACTAACGCCTATCAAACAGCCTGGATCAATTTCAGAAAGTCCCCTTTAAATAGCGTGAGACCGTTGTAACTTTTGCTCTGGAACTCACACGCACTCACTCGTTTGTTTGGAATATAGCTGTTGTGTTCCCTTCTGTGAGTTTTTTTCTCCGGCACTAGGCACTAGAGCGGGTCGGCAGCAGATACTACAGATTGACGAATCAGCAGATATAACAGGGAGCCAACGTTTTACAGTTACCCACACATGAAAAAAAATAATTCCTCACTGAATTAAGGAACTCAAATGACATTTCCTAGGGCTGTGTTATTCATTATGTGGGGTTTTTATAGTTATTAGCTGTTCATTTTCAGTTCGCCCAAAATTTTTGGTTCAATCCGAAATTAATTACGGTAACCAACATTTAAACATTGCTTACCTTAAAACCTCAGGGTGCCTGAAACCCCAGGAGAGTTAAAGCGGAGAATCTCCAAACATACGAAATTCCATTGAGTTAGTTTGATCACTCGCTAACATTAGAACTGGATGAGGTAATTCGCCCCCTAAAGTACGAATACTCTCAAATTACACCTGACGACTAAAGAAATGCGATAATACAAACCGCTATTTTGCTTGGTCAAAATCATATTCCAAGGTTACTGTAGAGAGGTCACACAGTGAAATTCTTGGCTTCCAGAAAGCAGCACGAGAAAATTCACAGAGCAAGTTAGATTTTCTCAAAAAACAGAAAATCATTGGTCCCCGAAGAAGCATCTTTGTCAGTCAGGTGGGTGCGATTTCAACAGATTGCCCTTGACATTCACCTTCGTGGCATCGTTGCACCTATTTAATCCATTGGTCGTTTTAGAAACCCTATTACTTTAAAATTAGTTTTCGTTTATAGCTCATTACTCTCTGTTAAGACGTGATGACAGACAGATGTGAAACAAATTTCTGATTAAATATTATACACGCTTTTAAATGAAAAAAATATCTTTACAGCAGTTCATGGTACTTTGTGCGTGTCACTTCAAAGCGAAAAACTAATTTGTCTGGTTTCCCATTCCTTACATAATGCTGATAACGCTTGGAAATATACTGACTGCTGCATGCAAGCCACATCTGCACAACTCTAATTGCGTGCATTTTTTTCAGTCAAATGGCGAAACCTACGTTCTCGCGTGAATGCCTGAAATTCAAGAAATATTTAATAATAAAATGGAACTCCCAGCAACCCTTAATTGCTACATCTGATGGAATATGAAGCAGGGTGAATGAATTTTTGCCTAAAAATCCCACACGAGTTATTGTGCATACCCTTCGTGTCTCTTTGAAGTTCAGCGTGGAAAAAATTGATTATGGTCAGTATGGGAACTTAAACGTCTAGTGTAGATGAAAAAATTGTAACTCGCCCAATTCCTCATAGACAGATTGGAGAAATTTGGCCGTTGTTCACCATCATGTTTAGATGTAAAACCTGAATATTTATTGTAAATTGGTTATAAATGCCACAATTTCGTTCGCTAGTGACTTAGGAATTCGGAGTAAATAACTGAAAGTACTAGACGACATAATTGGTGCGTTAAAAAATGACCGTCAGTGGTTTTCCACTCAGAGATTGGTCGAGAGTGCGGCACTGGAATGCGTCAGTCAGTTTTCCAACCACTTAGTGTCCTCAGTCCAGGAAGACCGGAATGGTCTGCGCAGCTGATCGTGCTCGTAGAGGGCTTCGTTTTTTGCTGCACAGTCATTGTTTGACCACCGCTGGTTCGGGTCCACCATCCGCGTGGTTGTGCGATGTAAAGAAAAGTGGATCAACTGAAATGGGGAGTAATTTATCAAGCCAGGGCAACCTGCGGCCTGTGATAACCTTGCCAGTCGCAGGCAAGTTGTATCTTCTGAAAACCATTTGACGTGCTTCAGCAATTGTGAACTTGTAATCTCACCAGATTCTTGCAATGATCCAAAGACACCAAAAACTTTGCAACAATCTCAGTGCGTATAATGATATGGAGCGCACCTCAGCATTGTTAACTCAGCTCTTGAATATATGTAAATATCGCGCCTCCGACACCGTTGAAGCAGGTTCACGAAAGTTGCTCCGGCCTTCTCCATCCAGAGGGAAATTGTATCATTTATCTAGACCACCTGGGCTGATAAACCTGCCCAGGTAGAAAAACTTTTTCACCACTTTTTCCGATCCATCCGCAAGCATAGTGATAGGGTTTGAGCCCACACACTCTTGCGGCAGAGCGCCACAGGTTTCAGAAGCCGAATTCATTCCAAAACTTGAGGTAGAACTACTTAGTTTATGTCATAATTTCTGCGTTTTGATAGATTTAGATCCAAGGAAAGCTGTGTCGTATGCGCACTCGGTATCTGTGTGCGAATATCCTAGGATCTTGCCGATCACCATTGGTATTAAAGTCTGGAAATACGTCTTTCCTGGTCGCATCATTGACGAAACTGAAGAAGAAGAAGGAGAACAGTGAAGGAGTGCAGTTTTGCCTGACACCACTCGATGTAGTAAATTCAGTCGTGTGTTCTTCATGGACAATCACGAGAGTTGGTGTAAACCGCCCGAAGGAGGGGCAAGAGTTTACTTGGACCACTTTGCTTTATAGTCAAAGACAGCCTTCCAGTCAAGATATACTAACCTATTTGGCCATTGGGGGATGATGTCACTTTCAAAAGTTTACCGAAGATCGATGCTTCTTCATGGATAAGGGAACCGAGCTTGGTTTTCACCTGTGATTCCACTGCTAACAAGCTAATGCCTAGGCGGTTCCCACAAAGTTTCTCTGTACGCTTTTCTAAGATAGCCATGATTTGTGATTCACCTCATTCAGTAGACACTTCATCTTCACCGCGTTTTGAAGTTCCGGCCAATTTTTCCAGTTAGGATTTTGGCAAGCGAATCAGTGAGCCACAATTTTCACTGTTTTCGATGACAGTTGCAGTCCCCCGGTTAATTGGGTTCGGCGGTTTCCAGGAACGTGATCCTTCTTCATCCCTTGAGTCTTCGATAATCACCAAAGCTCTTGGTCATTCCAAGGCTCTTACTTATGAGCGTCCGTGGTAATCGCCAGAATCATCGTACTCGTTGCCTTCTGGTATGTTTTCCAAAGAGTAGCGATCTCGACAATATCCAGTGGTCGTTTGTTCATGTCGGATAAAACAGATAGACCACACTGAAAGCCACTATCATAACTTATTTCATATTTTACCATGATTTATCCGCCTTTTGGTACCAGTAAAATGTCGATCTATTTTGGAGACTAATTGAGATAGCTTCGATCGATGTATTCGGATTGCGATTGTTCTCAGATAGTGGAATGATATCTTTCTTGCTGACTTGTTACAACCTGAAGGAAAGTGAACTCTTAGGCATGCTCACGTTATGACGTGTTTGGAATCAACCTGTGTGCCTCAAAAGGAACGCCAATGAGGCATCTTTTCACCGCGCGATCCATTTGGGTCCACAGTTGATACGCTAATGCAGTCACCCGGTCACGATATTTCAGCGTTTGTGCTGAAAATTAGTACTGGCCAGAATCAGTTGATGACCTGCAAACAACCGTAGGAGTCGGTGTGTATTGTCTGCATGACAAGCTGCGAATCCGAACCGAATGCCTAGATGTTATTCTGAAGAGCTTTGAGTTGCCCCTTAATACTGGCCGCAGTGGTCAAACTTCCAAGTTTTCTTGCTTATTTCATAAATCCGGATAAACCTCAATGGAAAGTATCCTTAACAGCGTCAGAACTGTGATTCTTTTGGCATACCGAGTAGAAATAAATTTGAGCTGGACACACAAAGGACCACATATATACTCTTCAGCTGAAGTCAACCTAAAAAACCTCGTTTAGCTCTGCGACTGAGTACTAGTCCGACACTATATATTCTTCCGGTCATTGCTTCTGTATTATCGGACACACGAGGAGTGAAATTCTAAGCATCTGGGTTCGTATCAGAGACGTAGCGCGCCTCAATTTTAGAGGAGTGTAAGGTCTCTGTAAGCAAGACGTAGGCTCGCCCCGATTGGTCAGAATGCCAACCAATCCGAGTCAAGCACCTTGACTCGACGGTTCTCGCCCCCTCACGGACATTCTGGCACGACCTTGTGGAACACTCTGTGACTACCCTATATATAAACAGTTGTACTGATTTTCCTTTGTCTCCATAAAGGGCTGTGTAGAGCTACCGTGCCTTTTGCTATACCATAGTGGGCGGAGCAGGAAACCAAGGGACCGACACAGAGTTGCACTACCGTCCAGCAAGTTATAACATGCGTGACTAACCGAGGTCAGTGATGGATTTAGGAAGTTGCTATGTAGCAATTACCCCACGGGTTTAAAAATCGTTATCCTCTATATTATTATTAGACAGAGGGTGTATGAGGTACATATGTCAACTAACCAGCATCTAAGTGGCCCAGCAACTTTTGCTTGCGTGATGGGAAGGGCTTTACTAGGGAAATAAATTGACTGAAAGAGCAGATGCTATTCTGTGTTTGGACATTGTTTGAACGACCGCTTAGATGAGGTACTCTAACTCTCACACCTGACAAACAATCGGACGCTCCAGATAGTACGAGGATGTAGAGTTTTGTTATAAGAATCTCATTCTACTCCCCCAGCTGGATCCTCCGATCTGGGAGGCAGCAAGCAGCAGGGGTTTCTTTGGGGGCCTGACTTGAGCAGACCTACATCATCATCATCATTGACGGCATGACATCAGTGTTCAACACCGATGTTTCACTGCCGTACAACCATGATTTACTTGAAAGCCTAATTGTAAAGAAAAGAGTAAACGCGGACGGGGAAGGGAGTTAGTGCTAGCTTACCACAATCATTCAGAGATGCCTATACCTTCAGACATTCACTCAGGCAATCTGGATAGAAACTGATAACAAGAACGCCACTGACATCGGTTAGTAGCCATATCTTGTAGTGTCTCCAACCAGGCACAGTGAGGACCACGCGGTCCTCATCCTAGAAGACGAGTAGCACTGACAGCATCCAAGCGTTTCGTGATCGCCTTCATACCCCTCCTCCTGGCCACCTCTCTGTTTACGCAACTCTGAATTGGGCATGGAAAGCGGCACTCTCTTCGGCAAGCGATGGTTCGGCCAACGCAACACATGTCCGAAACAGCGCAGCTTCTGGTGTTGGACACGGTTATATGGATCTGGCTTAAACCGAGGGCGCAGGGGTAGCCAATAATTCTATGATTTCCAGTGCGGCAGCATTCGCAGCATGTATCTTCTGACCAGCATCAGTTTCTGTTTTCAAAAGTATTCCGACCAAACTGAATAGTTCACCAACGGTTACGGTCATTTGTTGGGTAATGGGTGTGTGTATTTTAAGGCCAACTCTAATAGTACGGAAAGAAGCGGACACACCTTAATTGTATATGTACACTCTGGTCATAATGGGGGAGCACCTTACATCTCCCACAACCTCATCACACAGGGCAGTACAACTTCATCCCCAGAGCGCCGCGCAATACGATTAAGCTGAGTATGAGGTCTCGCCGCTTCTTGTCTTCTTGCCCCGTTTGGACTTCCTGGCATCGTTTCACATTTTGGAACAAAGTTTGAGTCAGTGTAGCCAACAGGGTGATTGCAGAAATCAAGCCACAATACCAAGATGGCGGCTGAAATAGAATTGTATTGGTATTCTGATAAGCAGATATAGATAAGTACTCAGAGCGGTCTCATCCGATAACTAATCAATCCTCAAGTCGACATGATATCATCTAGTCGATATTTCGGGCTTATTCATGGTTAAATTAAACAGTCTGAAATTACATAGCACACTCAATTTGCGAGCAATATTCCTAACTTAACCAGACTTCTAATGAATCCCCAACTCAAATTTATGTCCAACCGATTGCTGCTATCTTCACCGAAAAATGCAACTTGAATTCCCGAAATTTGTGTCAGAGTACTGTTGCGCATAGTTATCCAACTTTGAATGTGAAGTGACAATCCGGCACAACTGTCGGTACATTCCTACTGGAAACGTGAAACCCTATCTGTGTGTTCTCTGTGACAGACAGCCAATAAAATAATTCCACCAATCGGGATAAGCCAGAGGCAATGCTTCTCTGAAAATCCAACTTCCACATCGTCGACTGCAGTGAACGTTTGAGTTGACGGTGTGCTTTGCGTTTGCGATGGACGTTGTGTTGTGCTTACTATCCTCTGTTGCCTAACTGGATACTTTGTCACCTTTCCATGCACGCAAAACAGTGTTGGAACCCCTTGACAGAGACCTTACACTCTTTCATTTGTATACTTTGCTTGCGTTGGATTACCTGGGTGTTGTGCCCGATCAGCAGCGCTCACAGTGGTAAGTTTCGCAAATGTTTTACTTTTNAGCAGGTTTGGAACCCCTTGACAGAGCCCTTACCCTCTTTCATTTGTATACTTTGCTTGCGTTGGATTACCTGGGTGTTGTGCCCGATAAGCAGCGCTCACAGTGGTAAGTTTCGCAAATGTTTTACTTTTAGCCAACTGAACTCTTTAAAAGTTCATGCTGGCATAGCCCGGCACGATAGCTCCGAAAAGAGGTTGATGTATTCAGATTTGTCTATAGGGAATGACCTTGAGCTTTTCAACCAAGGCCACAAAAAAGACGAATTATGCCAGTCAAGAATAGTTGCGGTTGATTATGCTGAGTGGTTGAAATTGCCAAATAAAGAGCCAGCCTCTGTTACTTTTATAAAATGTTGGCATAGAATTGGAGAGTTCGTCCTGTAAATAGGGCCTGTCTATACAGACGAGTCGTCCTGCAGAAGCGCTGCACGGTTATTTCATCTCTAGTGGGAGTCATGAATCTCACGAACCTCCAGCGCATCTCGAACCAACGACCTGCCTCTTAATAGTTGCACCACGAACGACTGATTAGCAATGTGACTAACTCTCACTTGACAAGATATAGATCCGCTCATCCTTCAATCACGGGATCGATACTTAGTGGTTAAGCTTTTTGACGGGCTACTCAAGCAACGATTTGGCAGACTAGATTTTCACTCATCGGGTGAATTTTATTTTGATGGCTTGACGAGATCGAAGAGTCTTATTGGGCATTTCCAAAACTTCGTAAAACGCGCGCTAATGACAATTTTAGCTAAGAATTAGAAAGTTGTACAAAGGCTCCCGGGTTCTTAAGCTTGAACTTGCTTTAGGAAACCCTACAACCCTACCAACAACTCACCGGTAGCTAGGAGGAAGAACAAAATTGACCCGCTCAGTGAAACTATATTTTTGGGTGTCGTAGCCCGACAAAGCGGCCAACACGCGTAAGCATGTGAACGAAGGTTGAGAAACGCCATATGCTCTTTAAAGAGCGGGTTAATCAAACTGTTGGTCAGCTGATCCTGACTGCAAGTTCAAGTGTTCGAACCAGCTACCGGGATGTCACGTGTTGGAGATTCTGAAGCTTCGTGAGAGGCTCTCTGTTGACGATCCAAAATAAAGAGGAAAACAGCTGTGCTGCGATTCTTGGTTTTTCAGAATATTTGATTTACTTTCAGGATGAAACTTACATCAGTCTGCAGACCAATGTGACAACTGAAAACAAAATTTGGCAGGACATTATAGAGAGTTGACTTTTGTTGCGCGCGAATACTGGTTTGGTTGGCAACAAAACTGTATATTTTGTTTGGAGGTGCTGTCAAAAATGACATTTTTATCAAGTCTCACTGTGTCTTCCTTGAACTAATGACCAGCCAGCTGTGAAGCATCTAGTCTTCCTACCTACAGTTTGTTTACCAGGCATTGTTGAAGACCCAGTGGCTGGGGGAAAAGCTATCGACGACGTACAGTCGAAGGTTTTAGATGGAATCAATTGGTAAATGGTCGACGCTTCTCTCATCAAAACTGTGAAACTATGAAACTCTCAATATTCATTCTTATAGTTCTTAGCAAACCCATGTTTGTTGCTGTTTACAGTCCTTTCCATGGAAACCATACGATGCGCTCTGGATTTTGCCTGATTGATGAATTCGGTAGATATTTCGTAGTAAATGTTGTTCAAAGGGAAGAAGCAAAAAGCGTTGAATTCTTCCAGTCATACACCTCTCGTTTAACTGTCCTAAAATGGGGCTGAGTAGCACTGTGCCCGTGTGTACTTAACCGTTTCGCTCAACTCCAAGCGGCCGAAACGTAATGAAATAACTGATCTTCTGATACAAATAAACCCTCCGTTTAGTGGGCAAATAATAATTTACGTACAAATTTGTACACTGATGGACAGATTTTCAAGTTATCAGACCCGACCGGCTATCCATCTAATAGTAAGACAGTATAATATCTATGAAACAATTTCCATTCATTTGGCCCTGTCATTTTATCCGTACTGTAATGCATTTAAAATGATCAGACTATTCTACTGCGCACGTCCTCATGATTTCAACACGACTGTGACGAGGACGTGACCGTCTAACATGGGAACTAGTGGAAGTTGTCTCCGTAGTTTCAGGTATTGCGGCAGAACTCTAGTGATCTTTTGTCGGGGCATCATCAACAGGGAACTTAGTGTAGCTTGGCAAGGTTTTTGCATGAGGTAGCAAAAGGGCATAGAGCTGAGAGAGCATCTTCTCCGATCCTACCCAGAGTTCACCGTCAACATTTAGAGAGCCAGAGAGAGATCGGAAACACCGCTCTGCTAATTTTGGTATACCTATGGGTGTAACGGTGATCCAGATTGATGGTGAGGCACCAGAGTAGTATGTGTTGTTCGTATCGCTTTGCGTTGCGACTTTTGAAAAAGGGGAATTTGTTGCGAAATTCGTGGAGCCACTTTGTAACATTTGCTTGAATTTGACTGACGAGTGAGTGGAGTCAATGAATCTCCAGGAAAATTCAAGAAGACTCTTTCGGGAGAAGATGGGTGTCCAGTTTTTGTAAACAAGATGCAAATGAGAGTTTTGCTTCCCTGTTCAATGGTCTGTAACCGGTCAGTTGGCATTTCCTAATAAATAACTCCTTTTCTGAGTATCCTTACGCACAAATGGATAGTAATAAGGCCTCCTAAAAAGATAAAACTGAATATCAGTTTGACGCGTTAAACAGAACATGTGATACATATTGGGGCGGAGAATTTTGGAAATTGACAAGGACGTTTGAAAAATCACTGGTGGAACCGATCATTTCCTAATAAGTAACTCCGCAGCGAAGCCTTTTTTTCCTTTCATGGGTATCCTCACGCACAAATGGATATTAGTAAGGCTTCTTAAAAAGATAAAATTGAACATCGGTTTGACGCATTAAACAGAACATGTGATACATGTTGAGTCTGAGAATTTGGAAATTGACACGAACGTTTGAAAAACCACTGGTGGAACCGAGAGCCAAACATCTGTGTCAGCAGCCCCAATGACATGAATACCTGATAACAAAATAGAAGAGGTGGCAGCAGGTATTTCGTTAGAACCCTGTGATATGATGTATGGCCAATGTCATGTGGTTCTGAGGTGAACCCTTTCAGGGGTCTCATTGCATTTGCTAATTACGCTGATGGAAACTTTGTCCCAGCAATGAAATCTTTGCCAAATGTAACTTATGCTGACTAGGACTAAAAACCCTAACCATTTTTATGTTAGCGTAGAATCTTATGGTACTTCTTTAACTCAGAAATACCGTACATGTTTGGGCTATGCGAATCTTGTGAAGGAAAACAAAACGATAGAACCCTGATATCATGTGGTTCAGCTTTCTGACGAAAAAACCGTCTTCCTGCAGTCAAATACGATCACAAAAATGAGGCAGACTTGTCAGGCTGTAAATAGGCATAAAGGGTTTTCAATAAAACGGCATCCCCGGCGGTAAAGTCCCTTCACCTTAATATGAACAGGTAACCTGGTACATAAATCAGATTCTTGGTTACCCACTGTACCCACTATAATACACACATTTCACAAAAGTGAACAGTTAACGCATAAATAACCGCTGAATACCCACTGGCCTCTGTGTTCACTCTTATCACTAGAAGGAAGCTGTCCAAGAAAATAATAGCTTAGAAATTATTTTAATGCAGACAGTT
Organism: Opisthorchis viverrini; assembly: GCF_000715545.1. Taxonomy (NCBI): domain Eukaryota; kingdom Metazoa; phylum Platyhelminthes; class Trematoda; order Opisthorchiida; family Opisthorchiidae; genus Opisthorchis; species Opisthorchis viverrini. The sequence goes on from NW_008751850.1 coordinate 187,058, forward strand.
GAACTATTCACAACGCATGCAAGAACAAAGAAAAGTTTCCACTTTCGATGCACAAAAACGTTGAACATCTTCACGTTAAGCCTATCACAATGATCACACTCCCAAGAGACGTTTGGTTTGTGTATCACAATACGGTGCATCGCAGCGTTTGTTGTCTGAATAGTACTCAATTTTCCGCCAGCCCTATTGGCAACAATATTTGACAGAATACTGCGGTAGTGCTAATAATACGTTTTTCTTAACCTGCTCGCGCATGTATTTAATTCCGACATACGTGTGGGTCTATATGTAATTGCAGGCAAAACGGGACTACATTTCACGATGCCTCATACGCTCGTCCTCGAATTATGAGTCAGTGACATGAGCAGTCGACTGCTGTATGAGGTGGCGGGTAAAGTAGCATGAACGGGCAAGAAGAAAACTGTCAGCAACAGTCTCGCAATGTGCAAGGGAATGCAGAATTTCACGAATTCTAATGCAAACAGAAGTAAAATCCACTTTAGCGGTGCCTTATACCTGCCCAACAAAAAACTTGGAGTTATTTCGAAATTAGATGACGTAACCCACATGGTAGGATTCATTTTCGCACTATATTTCAAATTACATTTCAATTGAAATCTAATAGGAAATTTGACCGGTTGCCTCGAGCACGTTATCTCCTGAAAACTATTTTTAACCTACTTGCAAAAGCATCTGAATACCCTAAGAACACAAAATAATACCTCCAGATCTGATATTATGTAAAATTTAATAAGCCTCCAAACGTTTCCGTAGAGACTTCATTTTGACATATTACCCTAGTCCTGAATAAACGTTTACATAATTTGTTACGCAAAACCGATGGGCTGCTACGCTAGTTTGATGTAATTGCATGCGTACGCAAATTTGTTTCACGCGAAAAAAACTAGATGTGTACTGAACGGCCGTGGTTTAACCTGTTATCGGTGCAACTTCAACTAAATTTCGCAGTAAGGAGTGCTCAGCTGTTTTTCACTAACCAGACCTTGATCACACAAACTATTTGCTGTAAATTGTGTGCAAAACGTTGGAAAGGATCACCAGCAATGTTAGAACGGGAGACTTCGTTGTATCCTAGCTACATCCACTTCACTGTTCACGTCTGAAACTGAAATTAGATGTACCGTACTGTCAAATGCGCGGACTGCTTTTCCTATACTACTAATATGCCACCACATGTCTGCTACAGCCTTGAAGGGGACCACAAGTTTGTTAATTGTCAGTACACACATAAACACTATTCAGCCTGTGGATCGATGCTTTCATCTTCGAATCAGCGATGTATGCATACTAGCTGATATCACCGCGTTTCTGGTTGCATGATATGATATATAAAACATCATGACGGGGGGAACTCATGTTGGTTCCAGGTGAGTGTCAGGCCAAAAGCGATTTAGTGTTGGAATGAACGTATTTCCCTGATATTGTCGAATTTGGGTCCACGTGGAACATAAGTTTGACGGAAACTCGAGGACCGTATCTACTTTATGAGACCCAAAAAGGGTGAAACCGGTTATGGGTTGTCGAGGATTTTTCAGCGACCTAATGAGTAGTGCATTACGTCTGGGAAAGTAAATAATTTATTATCAGCTTTTCGAGAACGGCTATTCAGTGGAAAATCGTTCCAAACAGGATATTCATCCAAACCGTTTCGGATATTCAAACACACAAAACATACCTGGGCTCAGAATTTACGAAAACTGTGTTTTTACATTGTGAAGGACCAAGGAGAATAACTCAGCTTCGAAAATCCATAAACAAAAAATCAGTAGTAAGTTTTGGGAAAAAACTCGACCGAATCTACCGTGATAGTCACACAAGGCGCTACGGTAATCTTCCTGGTACACGATTTGATTAAGCCTGAGGCATTACCACGGTGCATCAGTAAAAATGTGTATTTTTATTCACTATGTAAATGAGATAGAATTGCTTATTAGGCACTGTTTCAAAGACACCAAAAGTAGATAACCCCAGGACTACATTCATTTTGACTTATTTATACAAATACACAATGGAAATGGATTCAAGTGGAAACTCAACAAGTTAACAAATTTCTACAGGTATATATGCAGACCATTTTGCCGACGAGTCATTATCACGCACTTTTTATAATATCCACAATAAAACAAAGTATGAAAGACCATAGAGCGAGGAAGTAAAGTGCGTACTTGTTTCTAAATTACAGACGAAACTACTCTGTTGCCGGGGCGCCTAATCACTGACAAACGGAGCTTGACAGGAGCATATCATAACTCCAAACTCACAGGTTCTACTTCAAGACCGCTTCCGCGGCTCAACGTTCAAAGCATATCGTTGAGCTTATTCCTTAAAATGGTTCCACCATTCAGTGTGAACGGATGGCGTGTCTTTAAAAAAACGGGGAATCCCCCCAAAAATCGCACCCTGTTAACGATCCACATAAATTTGATCTACTGTGGGCGAACCCAAATATAGTTAGAATCAATCCATAACTTGTTATCTGATTAGTATGTACCCTTTCTAACTGGTCCAAATGTCGCGTGATCTGACGTTGTGTCAATTCGTTCAATTCCCATGTGCTCAAAGCAAACTCATCTTTCATCTTGCCTACCGTTGCTACCTTTGCGTTCACAGTTTCCAAGAACTCGACAAATGCTCAGTGATGCAAAGTCTTGATAGAGTACTGAATCCGGGGTTAATCGTCAGTTATCGACTTTGTGTTCAAACCGGTACCACAAAACACATGTCTCAGCAGATAAGTAATCTGTTTGTAAAACAGCCAGTTCTGGAGACGCAACGAAGGAGCAATCTCGTTTTATACGGCAGAACGAAACAAAAGTCAGAGGAAGCATAGGGAAAAGTGGTCATATCAAAGGGCGTGATCTGAGGTGGTTTAATACATCATTCGATGTCCGTGGTTTTTCTCCCCTGAAAGGGGTTTTATCACCTCTCTCATATACATATATGTATGGTTTCTATAATCAAATATCTATAAATCGTTCCTTGTGGCTATATTTAGACTAATCAGAGTTACCTGATGAAATGAAATTACATGATAACTCCTATGCATTGAAATAAAAAACACACAAGATGGTTCTTTGGCGATATCTTGCCCGTACAATCCGTGACGAACTACAGTATCAATGTACTACATCAAATCATTTACTAGCAACACAGTCCTAGAATCAATTTCAAACTGTAAATAGTGGTACACATTGCAAAAATCAAAAACTGAAAAACCCCACAAAGTTAGCAAGAAAGATTGAAAATATTTTGTCAACAACAGTCTGGTCATTATTGGAGTTTTCGCTATAGCTCATCAGAATGAGAAAAGCACAAAATACTACTTAAGTAAGCTGGTGTCAGAGGAAATAAACCGTTGGATTGGGGAAATGAAAAAGTATGGGAAATCAGCTGGTCACAATGCAAAGCCGCAGAGTATGAGCTGATGCTCGCGTTGTTGACCGAATCGTAATTTTATATGTCCAATCTAGCAAAATGCTCAATGTTTCAAAATCAAACAAAGCGAAGCAAATATCACAGACGATGGAAGCAGATGTTATGTTGTCCACAATGGTATTCACATTAGCAAATTAGCTTCAGTTACGAGCATCTGCGCATTCCGAACGTCAGATGAATGAAGCACTCAATGTTCTGCGTACTGAGAAAGATCGCATCGTATCAAATTGTTCTTGAACCGGGAATTATCTACACAAGTGAAATTGGTATAATTTTGACACGTACATTAAAACGTTTAGGTCGAATCGGTTCGCGCGAATATATAGCAGCGTAGCGATTAGTGAGTTGGTAAAACGCACTGCGTTCTGGAGCTAACAGTTTTTTCGCACATGACTCAGTAAAAATAAATTCACAAACAGAGCCTGACCAACTGACTTGCCTCTCCTGTAGCATCCAGGTTGAAAACACCACCTGGTTTGCATGAGTGCTCCTTCCACATGCATTTACAAGTAAGGGTTTGTCTCGTAGATCTGCGAAACAAACTTTGTACAAAGTAGAACAAGGCACTGTGGAGGAATTGAAAACACAAGGAAACCCGGATGATCGATTTGTAGAACCAAACAAATAACGTGCATAGCAACCACAGAAACGCAAGTCACTTCAATCCACTGAAAATAAAACTCAAAAAACCTGACGGCCAGTCTATTCGAGTTATTATCACCAAGAGGAAACCTTGCAAAATCATCTGAAAGTGCCTGTAAACGGTAGTCCGTGTGTGTGTGTGTGCTGAAAAACCGGATCAGTATATTCCTGGAGGTTTTAGGGAGACTAGAAGCGGAATTTACTTCCGAATTCACTACCTCTCCTGAAAAGTCAGAATTTTTATTCATGTTTGCTAACCTGGATCTGCAAAATTGGGATGACAGCTGTCGTTTCACCCGCATTTACCGTTTTTATACCCATGGCAAATTCATTATCACAGATGCTCTATTTATTCACAGACCTCGTTTTGTCGGATGGACTCATTTTGCTGAAATACCCTGAAAATCAATCGGTGACCGAGGGACAGGAAGCGCATTTCTACTGCATTCCACAAAAATCGGTGAAGTACGTCATCTGGTACTTTCAAAGTCTCCCAGTGGATTATCAGTTGGCCGGAGGCCCGGTGAAGCACTCTGAAGAGTCTACGGAGCTCGCGCTATGCCAACCAAATATAGTTTGCAAGTACGTCCGAAGAATTCTGGTGAAAAGCATCCTTATTTGTGTTCTTTTGCATCCCAGACGGAAAAGAGATGTCGTTTTTGCTTTACGCCGCAATTGATTGATATTTATTCGTAGTCTAGAGGCATCATCTTTTTTAAAATTCCATTTTTATAAGCCATTTGAATGCACAAATATGCATCCCGCTAGAGACTCAACATACATATGCTAACTGCACAATCCTATGATGATCAGTCCCAAAGTAGATTGTGTTTGGCGTCCGATAAAACGTAAAACAGTGACGTCATACAATCGTACAAGCGTGTGAACAGCGCATGCACTCCTACCCTCTCCGCAGCCAAAATAAATCCCAATTAAATTTTGTCTCACCAAATGAGCTGCTCCGGAAAAAGGATTATGGCAGTCCAATGTTATGAAATATGGTTCAAAATCAGTGCCAGAAAAAAAAACAAGCAAGCAAAAAATGAAGGTAACTAGGGTCCAATGTTATGAAATATGGTTCAAAATCAGTGCCAGAAAAAAAAACAAGCAAGCAAAAACTGAACGGTAACTAGGTTGGATTTCCAATTGATCTAAAACCCTTATTACAATGATTTTTATCGAATACTAGCCGTTCGTAGGAGCCGCACAAGTAGACGAAAAGATTATAGCTTCTAGAAGGATCCGGGAAATGAACGACTCCAGCTTACTTATAAGTGGTGAGATAAAAGGCTATTTCTATGTTTAATCGAAAATGAGCAGGTTTTAGAATGTGGGGTCTCTCCTCGGTGATTAACACCCCAGTACCATCTTTAGGTTTTGTTCTTGATGCTCTAGGCAGACACTTTTTCGGAGAAAGACAAAACAAACGCCAGATAATTTAGTCTGTTGGACACTTGGGGTGGAGCATGAATAAAATCTGACCGATCAGACGCACCTGTGAATTTCAACAACAGATTTCACTACGTGTGAAAATATTACGCTCCAGTTAAGAGCACTACAGCAGAGACACTTCTACTTGGTTGTTTAGAGCAGGTTTTTATCGAAAATTCCGTCTTTAGCAGATGTATCTTATGGAAGGAACCATTTCAACTGGCTCTCCGAAGCGATTTTCCCACAAAAGAGGTGGAATTATTCACAGTCATCCTGGTAGTCGTTATTAGATAATGTCTTTGGGCCATCTAGGTTTTACACTTTAGATTTTACAAATACCAATGTTTACTGACTGGCCGCACCAGTGCTGTAAGCGTGAACTATCTTTTCCAAAATGCGACGTCATTAATCGCTATTGGACGAGTCTTATCAACTGGCAGCAATCTACTCTTCATGTCAAATGCCATGGAGACGGAAGTACCGGCCATACCCCTTAGACATGGTTGTCATCCTTAGTTTGATAACGTTTTTGACAGAAAACATTTCTGCTGTTATCAACTAACTGGTGATAGGTCAATTATTGTTTGCAGATATTAACGAAAAGACGTCATTTCGCCCAATCGCCACAGGCCGTGCCGCGTGATCGGTGAATCGTGAACGTAAACGGCCCAAATCCAACCGCAGTGTGACAGTTTCCTAGGCGTCGTTTTCATTGAACAAGGAGATGAATACAGTATATACAGTTGTCCATTGTTTTGGTTTAGTCGTTGTTGAACTAATTCTTGATTACATCGTCCCCACGTGAATGCACATTCTACTCAGGTTTCTATCTCAAATCGTAAGGATCCCACATTTTGCTGTGCACTGAACAAGGTATGGAATATATTACGAGAAGCAGTACCGGACATTGAATGGAGCAGACAACAATCCGTGCATGAATCAAGGTTTTGAGAAATTCAGTTTGAAACCTGTTATACCTGATGATTCGTATCCGTTTGAAACCTGTTATACCTGATGATTCGTCAGTCTGTGGTATCCGCAGCTGACTCGCTCCAGTGCCTAATGCCGGAGAAAAAAGACTCACAGAAGGGAACACAACCGCTATATTCCGAACAAACGAGTGCGAGAGCGTGAGTGCGTGCGAGTGCGAGAGCAAACGTTACAACGGCCCCACGCTATTTAAAGGGGACTTTCTGACATTGATCCAGGCTGTTTGATAGGCGCTTGTTGATAGGCATTAGTGAACACACATCAACATCGATCGTGCCTCTACGAAATGCCTGAACGCTGATCACATTCGGTCGTGCTTCTGTGGCGTGCCTAAACACTCATCAGGTTTTGCTGAATTGATTGAATGATTGACTGGCCTGGATGTCTGCCGGTTTTCCCGTTGAGATTTTGGTGGAGCAGTAGGTTCCGGGCATTCTGAGGTTGCTTTCAGGAATTTGACCTTCCTGATAGGACCAAAAACTGATCATCCGTTGTTTCCTGTCCTTTCACCACCAGTAAGCAAATGCCAGCAGCTTTACAGCGTCCCTCGATCAGCATAGCATCACCGCTATTTTGTGTGTGTGGGGGGGGGGTTGGTTGGAAAATAACCACTTTATGTAAATA